>NW_020272859.1:204291-230231 GCF_003268045.1 Sipha flava | reverse complement strand
TACTACTACTACTACTACTACTACTACTACTACTACTACTACTACTATTATCATCGTCGTAATATCGTTACGCGTAAAATAAGATTGAATATAATAATGGTAAATGCTAATAATAATGACTATAATGATAATGCAGTCGGAAGGGGGAAAAGAATACGCGCCATTTTGAGCGCGCGGGAATCGGACGGGAGTGCTCGGCGGGCGGGTGACGGTGAACGGGTGGTGGGTGAACTGTGAGTACGACACGGTCCGTCGCCGCCGTCGCTGCCGCGTTGGGGAGCACGACGCGGTCGGGGCTGATCGCGCGCGATCGTTCGCGTCGCGTTGCGTGGGAAGGGGCCCGACGAGCGCGCCGCCAACGCGATTCGTCGGTGCGCCGTTACCGACGCGGGGGTGGGTGGGGTCTGTAGGGGTTGATTCGTTTCCGCCGTCGACGGCCGCGGTCGCATCGTCGTCGGACCAATTTTATAAAAGTATAACCGCCGCTCCGGCCTGACCATTTCGTGTACTACCGCCGCGCTCATCGCTCGTGTATTCTTCACTCGCGCGCCACCGTCGAGTTCCTCTCTCTCTCTCTCTCTCTCTCTCTCTCACTCTCTCTCTCAGTCGGTCCCGGAAGCGTAGTTTTAACCTTTTCCTCTGTTGTATTTTTACCGTCGAACGTTACGGCCGCGTTCGGTAGATCGCTCAGCAGACATCCCCCTACATCCACAGATGTCCGACGCGCATTGTGTAAGTATTGAATTCGTATTTCGTTATTTATTTCAACACTCTTATAAACGCTGTGTACTCAAAACTACATAACTGCATTTATTCATTTAACGAACCAACTGCCATGCCGTATTACTACGTAGTACTATCGTAACCTGTTTTATTTTTATTTTTTTATAACTATTCTAATCGCGTACGCGGATAATATTTGTACAGAAAAACAATAAACCACGCTTAGGTACACTACACCACACTACTCGCCTCCTATTTCTTGTCTCTGTTGTTTTCGAAATATTTATTATGGACGCACAGTATTATTGTTATTCCACCGCGAATATCACGCAGCTATATAACTACTTGTACATTATGGAACTTGCTCCATATTTTTTATATATGCAGATATATTATTTTTATTGTGTATTAAAACTATTTTATCACGTACTTTGTATAATAATAATAAATTGCTACCATGTACGTTTTTAGACACACACAAACACACTCATATTCTCGTTCACGTTATTCGATATCTGTAGGTGTACGAGAAATTCGAAAAATGTTCATTATCGCTTAAAAAATAAATACCTTGTAGCGTAAAATATTATATAATGTTCGCCTGCACTGATTGTACGCGTTGTAATTATAACTTGCGTACGTACTTATCATATATATACATATATATGAGTATCCGTATAATACACGAGTATTGTTTAATAATTTTATCTGTCACGAAAGAGTTTTCTGCACAAGAAAAAACACGTTTGTCGAACATGTTAATAAATATTATTTACCCTCTTACGTGGGTATAACCTACCTACGGTTTAATAAAAATATACAAAATCAAATATAAAATTGTATATATTCTGATATTGTATCTAATAAATGGGTACACGTAAAATATTTCTACTTCTATTTTGAGGGAATATTATCACAATTGAATATTATATTTTAATAATATATAAATATTCTTTTTTTCTTACGGTTTTAAGATTCATATTAGGTATACAAATTAGTGAATGTTTAATTATTTCCACTTATTATACGACATATATATTGTGTACTAATATGCATTTATGAAAGTATTGTTTATTTAATTTAATCGATTATAATATTTAAATCACTTCAAATTAGTTGTTCAATACCTATTTTGTTTCTTTGTTGTAAAGAAAAAATTATTTCTATGCTTTACTAAAGACTTTGGTTCTGTATATTTGCACAGGACTTCGCGAACAGATACGTTGTGTCAGTCCTGTATAACATATAGATAAAGTCTACATAGGACCAATGTCATAATTTTTATTATTTAAAGAATATTTATTTTCAATTAAATATAGGTATATAAAATTAGGTATTATGTGCTATATAAATCTACACTCTATACTAACTTTTTTAAATCAAATTAAAACTATTCCACTTACATTTACTAAACATAAAATTGATTTTTCTGATCATTTTTTACTCATTCTTAACAATATTCAATACCTATCATATGCATATTATAACTGTACTGTTCAATGTAAAAAATCACAATTCTTTCATTAACGTTTACCTTTATACTATTTTCACTATAAAACTATTATTTAGTCCCATAGCTTGCCTATATCTACGTATGGCTGTACTACAAGTATTATTTTTCAAATTATTAATTGATAAAAATAATATTACAGACGCGGATCCAGGGGGTCGGTAGGGGTAACCGCCCTCCCCTTCCGTTGGCCTTATCAAAATGTGTTAATTTAATATAATGTACTATTAAATTGCATTATCTTGCGTAATAACATTCTAATGTATTATTAATATCACAAATGTTCGTCTTTTATTTTTATAACATAAATTAATGAATAGTCATAAGAACAATATTATTGTGATCGATGACAACCGTCAGCCGGTCAACTCCGGTCGACTCATAGAGTATACTTATTTACCGCCCCTCCCGTTATGGTAGGCTGGATCCTTGCCTAAAATATTATACTAATATACAATTTGAAGTACCTACCTAATTTTTTTATTGATTTAAATTATTTATTTTACATAGGTTTACATAAACCAGTACACAATGCGATGACTAAATGACTTCTTATTTTAATTTACTTTGTTTTATATTTCATTCATTTATAAGAATTCTTGTCATGATTTAATAAATAAATAAATTATTTAAGTCCATATATATATTACATATTATGATAATATACAGTATTATTATCGGAAGATATACTTTAGCTTAGTAATAACAATATTATACTAAATATTACTTTTTCAAATAATATTATTCCGTTTCTTAAATTCACTAAACTTTGTTATCCTTTAAGTATTTAAGTATATCAAAAAGATTATAGTATTTTTATATATGAACTATAGATATGGTGTAACCTAATACTTATGGTAAACTGCGAAGTATTATGGAATTTTGCATAGAGGATATGTATAGAGCATAAATAATTAATGAATTAGTTATTTGTCGTATTACAATACTACTTTATACCTTGCCCTTTAATAAATCGTATATTATTGTTAATTTACTCGACGATTTACCTTTGTGTAGGTATAAAATATTTATTTTATATATCTTCTATTTTTAATAAGTCAACGTACCCTATTCTGATTTTCAATTAATTTACAAGCCATCGACACAACGTAATAATTGTTAAAGATTCATATTCTACACAAATTGTGAGAATTCACATACTACATTAAAAATATATTTGGAATCTGTTTACTCTTTTATTCCTCTAAAGAAACACTGCTATACCAAAAACATATGTAGTTTGATGAGCATCCCATATTGCATTTTTCGATATTAGTATTTTATCTATTGCTGTAAATTATTATACTACACGTGAATTATTATTTGAATTTTTTTTTTTACTATTGAATTCTCTTGATCATCCAGCACAGAAACATTTGTTCCGGGCCCGATATTTTACCTACCTACCTACTACTCACCCTTCATAATATTTCTCTCACTTCCTGCTACTGTTGAATAGTAAAATTTATTCACCCCTTAAAAAAAAACTACAACCCTACTTATGATACTTATATAATATGTCTACCCTTTTTTACCCACTAACCCGGTGAAACATTGAACAAAACTTCAAAACGGTGTAGGAACGCTACATTAACAACATATATATAAATCAGTACACACGTAATTTCTGTAGACAAACGCGAAGATTAAATTAAATAACTATAGCCTCACAGTTATCTTCGTCTAAGACTAGGAACGTTGTATAAACGCAACATTATATTATATTATTTTCTCGTTGTATTTAAAATAAAATGACATTACATAAAATTATGAAGAGTTCGTTAATTTTCTCTAAAATAATTTTGTTAGTTTTTTTTTATGATAAAAAATGCGATTATCTACAAGTCAATGTCTTTAATTATTCTATAAATGATTTTAGAATAAAAAGATAAATAAATAATAATAATAAGGATTATTACTCTTATAATTGAATATTTGTTTTAAGTTCAAATTAAATATAATACTTAAGTATATAATTGATATGTTTTGCATTATATAATTTTATTTATGCTTATAAATTATCAGTTTTTAAAATTTTATTACTATTATTTTACCATAACAGTTTAAAAACTTAGTTCATGTGCTTTCGCAAATATATTTCTACCTTTATATCAGTCAAAGACTCATAATTTTATTAAACTAATATTAATTAGATATGTCACTGCAGGCTTAAATAATTTGTATGTGTCACTTAATTACTTATGTCTATTATGACAGATGCATTATTTAGAAACAACAATCTATGACTTTTATAAGCATTTTGTAATGCATATCGGTGTATATTTTTGACATCATAATGTCACCACAGCTATATTAAGTAACGTCAACCGCTTATTAATTTAATACATATAAGGGTTCATTAAAATCAAACTAGATATGTTTGAAGTTTAATTAATTTGCTATTGTTTAAATCAAAAAATATCAAACATCGAAAGACCAACCTATATATATTATTTTTACTTACTACTATTTATTATTTACTATTTTATTGATTGTACATTAATATAGATATTTTTTTTTTTTTTTTTTTTTTTATCAAATATATCTATATTCTGTGTATACAAAATAACACAATGAGTAAATATGTTAACATAAAGTTCTATATGTGGTGACGCTAGGAAAATGCGCGTCCGTTGACACTACAACCAATTTAAAACTTAGAGGGATAAATTGCTAAAATAATTCTAAGTGTTATATAGTAGATCACGTAGCTAATTATGTTTAAGCTGACGAAGAGGTTTATCAATAAACCTCGACTATATGTAGTGAAAAAATTATATTATATGTAGGTATGCAAATATGCAGCTTAAAAGAATGAAATGTGCATAGATTATATTAGAATATACAATAAAAATGAAAAAAAAAAATTATGACAAATTTATGATAATGAAATTTATTAATAAAAATTATTATTATGTTAAATATTTAATTGAAAAAATAATTTTTATGTATATTATATTTAAAATATTTACTTAGAACTGTTGTTCTCGTATTATATTACTAAATATTGTTCTAAATGGTTCATTGTAAAACTATGTCGCTTATCGTCCAAAACAAGTTTAAATGCAGAAAACCGTTCAACATCAAAGAACCTCACAGGACAGTTTTAAACTTATAAGGCATGTTACTTGTCAACACAATTGAATTAGGCAGTGCAGTACTTGTGCCATTAATTTGTACGTCAATCATACTTATGGAATCATAACCATAGTTTTTGTTTCGCAGTCGAATATTCTTTGTTCTGATTTATTTCTAATAATATATCAGGCAGTTCAGATGCTGTTGTCAATAATTCCTTCTTAACTTGTAATGAATTGTATAGTTGGTAAATTTCTTGCTTGAATGTATTTTCACAAATTTAATCAGTATATTTAAATGTATAAAAATACGATTATATGCCATTTACATCACAAATCAGTGAAATATTTATATTAAGTAAAAAGGTGATAATATGCAATCATGCGAATGCATATAATCCGCGTTCTAGTTATCAGGTAATTTACGAAAAGTGTTTAGATATAAGGAATTTTGATTGATTGAATCAGTTTTTATTATATTATAATATAATATTTCCTGAGTTCCTAATAAAAAGGCTTAAGTAAATTTTGAACAGTTTTCATCACAAGTACATCAAATTTAGAAAATTGCTACAAGTGAAAATGAAATGTTTTTATTTCCACTTCAAATACTTTCTATATTAATTTTCCACGCCCACAAATATTTAGCAATAAAATTATGAAAATATTGAGAACTTACAAGATAATTGGAGACAAACCATTTATATTTCATGACTTTTGACTAAAGCTCTTCTTCTCAGAAACCAAAGATTTATTTTCTCGAATTTAAATAAAATAAAAATGTATTGTAATATTCTGCCAGAATAAATCAAAACAATTTATTAGCACCTTTTATTTCTCGAAATATTTTTCCAAATATTTTCATAAAAACATAAAAAGTGTTTCTTTTTTCTTTTAAAGTGATTTTTAGGAAAGTTTTCCTATTATTTTAGTAGAATAAATAGTTTATTCAAATTCGTATTATAATTCCATACCTAACATACATAACATCCGAAATTAAGTTTTCTATACCTCTAAATAAGTTTGATATAATTATCATGATTAACTATAAGCAAATAAAAACTAAAATGTGCTATTTGACACTGGTATTTTTATTTTAATACTATTTTTGTGTACTTATATTTCTGCATTTAACTTTAACGTTACTGCATACTAGGTATCATAAATTCATTAATGTTAGTTTTTCATCTGGTCTTCCTTTTAACCTAAATAACATCATATGATTATAATATGATCTGAATCTAATAAAAAATAAAACATTCCAAAATAAATATGAATGTAATAAAAGGTAATATATAATTATTTTAATTGCAAACTATGTTAGAATAACTTTGAGTCTTTGAACGTAATACAAGTTTAACTTTATAATATTTTATAAAATGTATTGGTCTTAATTTTACTGTGGATAAATATACTTATATAGTATGCACTTAACACATTATGTTTGCACAGCATTGTAGACCTTATAAAAAATAAAATAAAATAGTTAATAATAAATAATTAGGTACATGTATTTTAGAATAACATTTTTCAGTTATTAAACGAGTTGGAAACATTTTATTTGTGGATAATAAGTAACTTTTTATTTTTTTTATTATATTGTTTCAGTGTTCGACATTTTGTTTTTGCTAATAAAATAATTATTTTACAGTTAAAATGTATTATATACTATCTAATATAATGTATGTTTTGTTTCAGAAGTTTTATGGTTTTCAAAACAAATTGACAATTATTAACAATATTTACAGTTGTATTACTAAACATAAGCTCTAAATGATTTTGATTGTTGCTCAGAAAGCCTGATACATAGTTTAAAATGGCTTTCGAGCAATAATCATGACCAAGAAAGAGTGTATTTCTACGTAAAATGTAATATGCTTTCTGACTTCTGATCACCAAATATAATAAAAGTGTTTTCAACATGTATTTAATAAAATATATAATAAATTATCAACTCAAAAGAAATATTATAGATAAAATGTTGTTTTATTTTTGTTACAATGAACACAAATCGGATAAATTTGTTATTGCTCATCTATTCACCTATTTAATCATTATTAACAATTGGTATTTTCAAATAAGGCCATTCATTGACTATAAGTAAGTATTTCATCAAGTCATTTATATCTATAATGTATACAATATGTTGATTGTGTGAAAAATTAAACTGAGTACAATTTTAATAATTCTCTAAATAAACCTAAATTAACTTATTATTTTTTAGATTCTGACCAAAACAAAAAATTAGTTTTATCATGATGGTGAATTTTTATTTTTTTATTTTTTTATACAGTGTACATACGATTTCCAACAGAAGTATCGAATCATTACCAAATAAAAAGTAATTTTTTGGAGATGGATTCTAGTTCACAATTTGACGAAGTCATTTTTTAAGTCAACCAGTGTTGGTTTGGACGACGTGACGATCTGCAACCCTACTAAAATTAAAGAAAAGAAGAAAATTAAATATATATATTTATACATTTTTAAAAAATAACATTTGTTTAACTACATTTTTCGAATAATTATAATTAGAGACCGGATATTTATGTTTTTACATACTTATTTTTACTGAGAGTATGCAAACTCCTATTGAATAAGGTTTCTTGGCGATTCATTTTCCTATCAATTGATACACGAACATTTTTAAAGCATAAAAAAGCATATTTCAAGATTAAAGAATATACGAGTATTATACAAAATAATATGTTTGAAGAGTATATTGCCATATTGAAGTTCAATTTGAACATTTTATAAAAAAATTTAATGGTTTATAAAAAAATGCAAAAATGTTTTTAACCTCCATCAGTCTCTTTCTTTGTCAAGACAAAATGTGCAAAGCAGTATTTATAAGAACATAACATTCATAAGCAAATCAATTATTTTGTGATTAGAGAAAAGATATAAAAATAAAAACTTCACTGATATCCATAAACTTTATATTATGAATTAAAATAGATCTTAATTCGTGACTTATATTAATATACTGGCATTTTGTACACGTAAAAGGTCATATATAAAGGGCGCTCTTCATGTATGACTTGTGACTGCTCGATAATATCGTAAAATCGTAGCGTATTATAAATACTTCAATATAGGTACACGTTTAAACTTAAACATGTAAATGCTGAAGTGTATTAATAGGTACTATTTTTTGGTATTTATATATAGTTAGTTTTTATTTTTATTATTTAAAACATGTTATTTATATTATTTTTAAATAAATCTAAATTTCAGGTACTATGTGACTATGTGCTCTTATGTACTACCAGAGTTGGGCATTAGTCGAATAAAATATTATTCCATTGATTATTTGAATAAAAAATTATTCTTCATTGATTTATTCTTAATTTTATTATTGATTTTTATTTTTAGTCATTATTTTAATTTGTATTATTATTCGTTATTCATTATTCTCTATAATTATATAAATAATAAATTTAAATCCTAAATAACGATGAATAATAATAATAGACTTATTATTTAGACTTAAATAATATATATAAAAGTAATACATATAATAATTGACAAAAATAAATTAAATATATTTTTATATTTAATATCATTCATGATTTTAACGAATAAATTTATTCTGAATAATTGTTTTATTCACAAATAAAACTATTCAGAATAATTTTATTCTTTATTCATAAATAAATTAGTTATTCATGATTTTACTTTTTATTCTTAATTTTGATTTGTTTTTGTTCAGCTCTGTGTGCTACACATGTAAAATACCTATAAAAATCAGTATATACCAGAATACCACAATAGTATAGATTAAATATGACTGAATAATTTTTTAAAGGTTAAATTTTATTAATTTAACTATATTATAATTCCTTTAATAAAGGAAAAATTTATAAATTTTATAAATCAGTTCATTCATTTGTTTTTTCAGTATTTAATATATATTTATGAAAAATCATATTTTTCCAAAAAAGAATACACATAAAAAATTTATTTGATGAAATAATAAAATATAAGAGCATCTTATTTTTAAGTTTGGTCTCTAATTATAATTACATACATTTTGTCGTGTGCGAACATTACATTTATTTCCTTAGATACCAGGAGTGTATGTGTAGTGTGTACGTGCTCACTGAGCACTGAGCAGTATTAGGACGACTGGTAGTGTCGTCCATACGGTGAAATATTAGTACCTAATATAACCTAATATATATATATATATATCTACCTGTATAACTATTTACTATATTAAGTTATTTATTTTTAAAATTAAACTACATAAACACTCGTCGTTCGTTGTCGGCCACTATTGTCTATTACTATTTTTAAACATATTAGTGTACTATTATAAATAATAGGCGAAGTCTCATAATCGGATACTACCTGAGCTCTGCACGATTCGTTTTTTTAAAGACCTGACCGGACCGATGAAATAAAATAGGAAACAGATTTGACCGGACCGTACATTTTAAAATGTATTAGAAAATACCAAGACCGGACCGACATTTAAAAATAAGTTCTAATGTTAAAACATGATAATAAACCAGACTGTACCTTACTTGAATATCAATTTTGTATAAGTCCAATCTAGAACAGATTTTTAAATTAGACAAGTAATTAAAATAAATTAGATAAAACTAAACCAGGCTAAATAATAATGCACACAAAGTACAACCTGTATTATACTTCAATTAAAATAATTAAAATAAAACAATAACTTTTTAAAAATAAAACTGTAACAAGTCTTAAAGTATTTAAATTTCTAAATATATTATTATATTAAATATATTAATATTAAAATTCTATATTATAAACACTTTATTTTGAAGTTGTAAGAATCCAATTAAATCTCAATAAGTTTTATCAAATAATTGTATAGCTAGGTACTAACTACTACATTGTATATTTTCTCTTAAGCTGCATCCACACTAGGAAATATTTTTGCCGACCATGCTAGCCAGACCATCCAAAGCTTTACTACCTGTACGATTATACTGTATTCTTGTATAAATATTTTGGACGTCCATGACATTATAAATTGTATTTCTATTTTCTACTGCGGTCTGCAACTAGAAACTAGTAGGACCATTTTTTAACAGCAAAAAATAGGCGCATGGAGTTTATTCATAAAATACTAGTAACTCCAAAAATTAATTATTTTTAAATTATTTAATAATATAATGTACTTATATAGGTACTATGTATAAGATACTTTAAAGATACAAATAAAATATTAAGCTTAAAAGTAATAATATGTGTATATTGTATTATTTTATATTAAATTTATTAGACCTATGACTAGGAGTGTTATATTTAAGTCACACCTCTACCACTAGAACTTACGAGCGGCCACTGCACACGGTTGAAACTTCTATAGGTTTATAGGAATTTCACCCTTTTTAATGTTTTATTTAATATCTTCTGATTGATTTTCAGTAAACATTTTTAAATTCTGATTGCATAGTGGATAAACGATTTTTTCTAAAACAGTTATCTTTTATATCATAGTTTTTATGTTCTACGTATTAAAAATAAACAATAAATACATTTAGTACTCGTATTTTTTTAATTATCTTGACACTTTTCAATAATTTTCTGAAAATATGCAAATGCAAACGAGTTATATTTTAAATGCATGTACACTTACATGAATTAGCATTTCACAAATTAACCCAGAAATATTTTTACTTTTTGTTTCTGAACATTTACCTAATGTTGATGTTTAAATAAGTATTAAATGTATATCCATATTAATTTATTAAAATATTAGTTCCATTTTAGTTTAAGCATTTTTTTTCACTTACGGTAATAAAATTGTACCAACGTTTTATGCAGCATACTTTAAAATATTAAATCGCACGTGAATAATGCTTTCCATTAATATTTATTTTATAGTAGTATTTTATAGTTAAGTAATGGAGTTGAAAAGGTAAAATATTTGAGTATAAAATGATCTGCATCATAGTTTTATTATATACGTATAAAATCTATTTTAAACACTTCCAAAAACTTTTTGTTAGTTTTAAAAATGTATTCACACTGTTTAAACATTATCATCGGGAAATAAAGTTTTGCTTAGGGTTACCTACATTTTAAAATTGATAATTTATTATACTTAATTCAAATTTTTCGACATTTGCCTTGTAAATTATAAGTTATAATTATATATTATAACCACGTATAATATAATATAATATAATTTATAACCAACTCAGCTTTTTTATCTTATATTTTAATTTTTTGTATTCATAATTTATGATTTTTTTTTCTAGGTTCTAAGTTCTATATTATTATTATTATTATTCTCCTTTCTCCCAACTATTTAGCCAAAAATAATTATTATTATTATTATCCAAAAAAAATTGTATCCACGGGTCTCAATGATCGTAGTTCTGCCATTGGTGGTTATAACAGTGTCGATCGTAAAATTTTGTACAAGCAAAATTCGACCGGCACCGTATTGCGCATGGCCGGATCGTGTTTATCTACTGCTGCGTCGTCGCGCCCACGCACGGTGATCAGTAAACGCGCGTTCGAAAGATAACTGGCTTCTTATCCGCATCACACTGTCGACCTAAAAACAATACGTGTTCCGTGAACGTATTAATTTTTCAACAATGTTTGACATTCAACCATATCGCCGTTTGTTTTCAAATCGAACGGCGAGCCAAATGACAAACAGACCTCGCACTCGAGTGAGCCGAGCCCGTGGTATTATCCGACACTCGAAACACGTGCCATAACGATTATCAAACTGATGAACGACAATAATTTACATGACATAATTATTTTCGGCAGCTGTAAAATAACGTTGTCGTATGATTTTGGTTTTCCTGTTATTGTAATTAATCAACAATCGCTTTAAATCTGTTTACTGGCAACAAAATCAAAAAAATACTAACGTTTTATTTCAAAAGGTTGCCCCTCTGATAAAGGTAAGCTTATCGGGTAGACGGATCAAATTCAAATGAACCGAATACTCAAGAAAACAGTGATAAGAATTAAAAAACCTAATTTTTATTAGATGTACGATGTTTACTTGAGAATGCAAAGTCAAGCCATTTCTTCGATTTTACATTCCAACAATAATACATTTTTTTTTAATTGTTAGCGTACCTAGGCACTTATAAAAATGTCACTTATATAGAAAACAAAAATAAAAATAATTATGATTATTTGAAATTTTAATAAAAATTATTATACCAAGTAGATTTCTACATAAAATCGTTTATATACAGAACAATAGAGCAATGGACTTGATTTCACACCTAGGAGAGTTACAACTGTAATTAAAGTGTTTAAATTAGTAACTCTCGCACTAAAATCAGAGCCGTTCTAGGGGGGGGGGAGGGGCAACGGGACCGTTTTGTCCCAGGCTCCAGTCTAGAAAACATTAGAGGGAGCTCCTTTTAAGTCCAGATTGATTAGAAATACTAGGCGTTTCCCATTAAAGATTATTGATATACTGTTTCTAAACTATTTTTCTTTATGAAATATCCATAAAATTAATTAAATAAAATTAACTTAAATTTATATTTATGCGCAAAATATATTTATACAGGCAAAATTTGAAATAGTTATAACCGTGGGTGGATAAGGCCCATTGGGAAAAAGGGATTTTTCCCTGTGGGCCCTCGCCTTATATTATGTCGGTGGTCCCCTCGATACCATTAATTTTTTCATGGAAATTTATTTTTTTTTATAGTTAAATTATTTAAATTAAATTAGGATGAGTAAATATAATATATTTTTTATAAGCAAAATTTTTTTTCATTTTGGTGGCTCCACTAAAATATTTCCCTGTAACAAAAAAACTACCTATCCACCTCTGATAATAACTGTAATTTAATATGATTGTTGCCGGAATGTGAAGAATAACCTATATAGTTTTGTATGAATTTACATAGAAATTCGTTATCGCAAGTATCGACGCGACAACATTCAAGTTCTTATTTTATACGGCTGTTAATAAATTATCTTGGAATAAACTAAATTTTTATTTAATGTGGTAACTGGTAATACATTGTTGAGAAGTTGCACTATGACATAAGTTATAACTGTCTAATTTTCAAAGAACAACATTCTGTATAATTGATAGTCAATAAAATTAAGATATGACATATCACATTGTATATGATTAAAATGTCTTGGTCTCAAAGCCAGGGGCAGAGTGGCTCATCTGGAAATCTGGAATTTTCCAAATGGGCCGGTACTGACAGGGAATTTTATGGGCCGGAATGCAACAAAAATTAAAAATTAAAAAAAATGTTTAAACAACAATATAAGTATAATTGGCGATCAATTGTTCAATATTTCAAATAATATTTAATGATCATTATTACAAATAAAACTTCTTGTTATAATCTTAAAGTACGTGATGTTATTGTATTAATTTATTAGTATGATGATTTATAAATACTAATAAATTAACATCAGAGTATTAGATAAATAGATATCATGAAAACATGAAAATAAAATATTAAATGTCAATAATTATTATTTTCATGTGTGGTATTTCCACTTTTTCGTACGCTCGAATAGCGAGTGTTCGATTTACGCTTGTTTTTATCTATCGCGTCAGTTTTAAATTCTAACTATAGAATTGAATCGTATATTCTTATGTTGTAAATATGTACTTACATTATAAGAATATTAGTTGTCACGATAAACGATTAGTTAAATAGTAGAATACTTTTGTTTATGACATTTTAATAAGGTAAAAATAATGAAATTAATTTAAATGATGAAAAATCATTCAAAAGTAAAATATTTAAAGGATAACAATTAGGTTATTTATTATTAATATTTATTTACAAAAAATATACATAATAACTATATGGTAGCTATTTCTAACACATATTTTAAACATTTAAAATTACATCATAAAGCTTCAGTTTTTCATTTACTAATGATTGAATATTACAATTTTCTTTCAGCTCATTGATATTTAACTGTAAAATAATTTAAAATCATAATTATTTTAACTAAATAATTTGATTTATTATTAAATAAAATATAATGTTGATAACTTCATCAAATCTGGTAAATTGTTAACAATAAATAACCATTTGTAAATACCATAAATATGCTTACCAAAATCGGCTCATAGCCAAGTTTTTTTAATTGTCTTATCTTACACACTGTTAAACCATTAAATTCATAATTATAGAACAATACTGAATTTCTTCCAAGAATAACGAGTGCAAACCATTTTCCTAACTTTGGCGGTTCATGGAAATCATTGAAAATTGTTTTATTTTTCATTGCCTCTGGAATGGTTACTGGTTTGCCATTAGAATCAATACAAAATAATGTATCTATAATAATTAAAATAGATAAATTACATAATTTGATTCAAAAATACAACAATAATAATAAATTTCATTAATATTTACCGGCTTTGGGATGATGAGGAAGAAGATAACATACATGTAAATAAGATTCTTTTTTAAACATTTCCACAAGTGTTGTATATACTTTCTTAAAGTTAGTGTCATCATGAGATAGTTTTTTAAAATTGCTTGTAGTTGGTATGTGCCAAGCTAAATGCTAAAATAAAAATTAAATAATTAAGATTTTATAAATTACCTACTTAGTACAAAAAATAACAGCAAAATTAATTCATTATTTTTGTCTATCTACATGGCTAAATTAATAGAAATTATTTTTCTGCTTGGGTTTATTGGTTCTTTAGAACCATCCCGTCTCACCACACGCCTCCATCCTCCTCTGGCTAATGCTAGATTCCTCCAGTTTATCTTTTTTTAAAACATCTTCTCATTTTATTTGTGGTTTTCCCAATAGAATGGATTTTGATTTATATAGACATGTCCAGTCCATCACAGTCTTCCTCTTCTGATAATTTCTAATATGTCTAACTCACTATCAAGTGTTTTCAGCTCTGTATTTTTTTTTTCTTCTCCACTCTCCCGTTAAACTATCCTTGACTGGCCCATAAATTCTCCGCAAAACTTTCCTTTCAAAAACATAAAAATTTTTTCGTCCTTTTTTTGGATCCATACAATATAAATTAAATTATATGATAACAAGCAAAATTAAATGAACATAAAAAATAATAAATTTTATAATTCTTATTTTAAATTTTTTCTAAATGGTTAATAATATAATTTTATAAATATTATAGTAAATAATATATAATACATTTATAACTATAATACAAGCACAAGATATGGTGCACCTCTATTTTTATAATTAAAATAATACAGAAATATCTAAAATAAAAAATGATCTTAGAAATAACATTTTAATATTAATTTTATACAATATAAAATGAATAAGTCTTACTTATTTTATTTATTTAAGTGAATACTCAATACACCCTTTGGTTATGCCAATAAAAACAAACATTTTTAAATATTTAACCAAGTACTTATTCCTAAAATTATAATTTTTTGTACATGTCAATTTTTTAATAAAAATATTTAAAATTATTTTGATTAAGATTTTTGGTAGTAAACAAAGATATAACTTACTTCATTGCAAGATTCTTTTAGCGCATCAGGTAGTAATGATCCAGTGTAGTCTGGACATTCTAGAAGCAGACTGTTATTCAAACACAAAATATCACGGGGAACATTAAATCTGCATAGTTTTTTTTCCTACAAATATTTTTAAGCATAATTCAATATTTAATACAAAACATTAAATTACATTTACATAAACTAAAAACTATAAAAATATTATAATATTTAAACAAAATACTATGAGAATAAACAAAAAATATTCATTTTATTGAGTGATAAATATTGCTGAAAAAACAATATTTACAATAATTTTATAACAAATAAGACTAAATTTTCAAACATAAAAATATAAAATACTAAAATCTCATTCAAAAATAAATATTATTTTGTTTTACTTTTAGCTTTTCAATAATAAAACCAATTATAATATTAGACATAATTGTTATGGTTTGATAGCTCTATTAAATTAAAAAAAAAAATATTAGAATTATTATACAATTCAATTGATGGTTATATTTTTTAATTAATTTTAATTTTTTATTATTTATAAGTGTCAGTTCACATAAGTTAAAAATGTTGATGGTAAATAAGAAACACTACTAAAAAGTAGTCTATTTTCATTTTTACAAAGTAATTATTAATTTATTTACTTGGTTAATAATTATGTACTATAAATTCAAGTTGTATTATTAAGTAATTATATAAATTAGTTAATTTAGATAAACCACTATCATATGCGTATTACTTACCAAAACATCTATGAAGTGTTTCAGTTTTCAAAGCTTTTGAAATACAATCATATGGATAAATATTTTTTATTCCTAAGTAACATAAAATAAAAATATAGCATTTAGGATATTTTTCAAAATCAATATTTCTTCTGTCACTCGAAATCTCATTAATAATTGTTTCAAAAATACAAGGTGTTGTGTTTGGATTATAATTAAGCATAGATAATACCAATGTTATTCTTTCTAAATCCTAAAACCGTAAAACATTATTATAAGTAACTCAAATAAAATTTGTAGGCGGGTGTGCATGAATGTTACCTTAATTCGTGCTTGAGATATTTCATTGACCATTCGCTGAGAAATTTTTTTTAGAAGACTCTCATGTCTTATCAATAAATTAGTACCCAAAAGTGCCATATGCACACAACATACTAACTGTACATCATCAACACGATTCACTAAGGCATCCATTAATTTGTGCATAGAATCAGCATTTATATGTTTTGTACAATATCTAAATATCTATAAAACATAAATTATAAGTTTACTTGTTATAAATAAAATAATACTTAAAAACAAAATGGTATAAATATTCTTGCTGAATATAATTTAATATTTTATAATAATATTAGCCTGTATTATACAATCACAACACATTTCATTTTTATGAATAATAAAATGCAAACGTTATTGCAATAACAGAGTCAGTAAATCATGATTAAATAAAACGACCTGTCCGCATACTATGCTCAAGTAGTTCATTTAATCCTCAATTAATCCACAAAATAAATTCTAAAAAAAATTCATCTAGGACACATGACATTTAAAAACTCGATACATTATTTATTTGAATGTTTATTTAAATTATAATAATTTAAAAAAGATAAAGTCTAACCTTTAAAAATGCTGCCAGTTCTATACTATTGATCTCAGTAATTTTTTTATTTACAGAATGGTAAAGATTCCTTACAAGTTCTTGATTGCGTATAGGTGTTTGGGTTTTAAAGAATCCCAAAGATACTATGCCCAGTTCTCTAATACTAAAGTCATTATAATATGTACATATTTCTTGTTCGATATCATACATAGGTAATGTTGGTAAAAATTTTCTACTAGTATTAGCATAAAACATCATTTGAACTAATTGCTTAGGAGTCAACCTGAAATTGAGAAAATTATTTTTTTTAATAAAATTAATTTAAATAAAATCAAAAAGACAAACATTTTATTATAATTCAAATATATTAATTTGTTAAATAATTTTTTCTTTTTTCTGTGTTTTATAAAGAAAAAAAATGCACAAGCAACTTCTTTATAATTTTTTGTCGCTTCTCTCATTATATTAGCTTTCATAGTAAAAAATAAAGTCAATGAAAATATTTCCTTTAATTAACTACATTAGAAGTAAACTAAATATTATATCTAAACACATAGAAATCCATAATTTATTTTATAAATTAAAAAAGCTAACAAAATTTGGATGCCTAATGAAGGAAAATAAAGAACATATTACAGTATAACAGAGGATAAATTAACCATATAATTTACCAACTTCACTATAATTATCAGTACTATACAGTACAGTACTGTAACAATACTCCAGTACAAAATTAAATTGGACAGAATCAAAACGCATGCATAAACTAAGAAAACTTAACATTTAGAATTTTAAACATATCTATTTTCTGACAATTATGATAATAATTTATTTTTAATTTTTCTTAGAAACAATATTTATTTCCAGATTGATTTTAAATAAAAACTAGAAAAGTATCAGAAAATATAACAATCTTTTCAAATATATTCAACATAATAAACTAAGGGAACCAACAATTTTACCTGGATGGTTTGCGTGACAGTTTCTTTACGCCTAACCAAACAAAGTTACTCATTCTTGACAACCTCATTATATACCAGTGATCCATACACAAAAGCAATTTGTCAAGACTCCACTTTTTATACCTCTCGATGCACTGCTTGTCTAAAGCTGACCACAACTTATAGAAAACTGGGTCCTTGGCGTTCTTCATGTTCCATAATGGAATCATTCTCATTATGGACATCAGCTGGTAATCCGTGACTTGGGGTAGCATAGCTACCAATTGATTACGAAGCACGTCAAACATTGGGTCAGTCAGATCAAAATCCCTGCCCATCGCATACATGCTCACCTTCAGGAAATCATCGCACACTTCGTAAACACTCTTCTCCTTTGACTCCTGCGTGACCAGCAAGTGGAACTCTTTGTCATTCACGACGATCCAGTCCTGCTGGTTGTCAGGATCGATAACCGTCTGGCTATACGCCGCATCCTGGACCATCACATTGTGTGCGTTGTAGTTCTCTGTATCCAGGAAAGTGAACGATTGGCTGGACGATGGTGGCGGCCGCGAGTGAGGCTTCGTGACATTGACTTGTTTAATGACAGGTGGTCCTGCGGTCGTACAGCGTCTGGCCAACGTGAAGCCAATGGTCGCGAGACGGCCGAACGCGAGTTTCATGTTGAACTAGAAATTTCGAGGCTAGTTAGTTTTGGAACGACGATCTTTATATATCACCTTGTTTCTGCAGCGCAATTGTTGACTTTGTTGATAGTTTCACGACCGTACCGAGTTGCTTTCAACACCCGCTTAAAAACGCTGCCCGGCAGTCCGTTTCGTGATAGTTACGGAAATGCAGTCCACGTGCATGATAAGAACGCCGACGGTTGATAAGAGGCAGTGCGCATAACCATGGACCTATTATCAATATTATAGTTATGAGATCTATGCTACAGACTTAAATATAGGTATATAGAAATCTGCGATCTATGCCATCGATTCTTAACCTTTGTGTAGTGGCGACCCAAGATATTTACCAAATTTTTCCTGCGACCTTTTTATAAATAATATTCAATGGTAGAATAAAAAATAACTATTTGGTACTCTTAATTGAATAACATTTTTTACTCATATTACTTGTTTTCATAACAAGTCATAATATTAATTACATTATATTTAAAAATAAACATTTTTTTTAATAATATTGTATTGTTTTTTAAATAATTTTTAATTTAATGACTTCCTTGGTCTTGATGTTGCTTTACCAATGAATCAATTTAGAGTTAGTAAGTGAAATACGCATCGTGGGTTCGACATCAAGCTTGTTTCTTGATTTGGTTTTGATTGTAGTTAATATATTTATTACAACATGTAAAAATATTAGTTAATGGCCTTTGCATACTCAAATTTAACTCATTTAATAACGAAAAAATATCTGATAGATACGCCAAATTATATCTTGAAAATGGATGGATAACAGTGAATTTTTTTCTCTTAAAAATACTTCTATTTCAGTTCTTAATTCAAAAAATCTAGTTAAAATTTTTCTCCATGATAACCAACGTACATGAGGTTTCATTTATTATTTATAAGACTTAAAAATAAAAATATTATACTAACGTTTTAAATTTTTATCCGACCCATTTAAAATTATTGGCGACCCAAAATTGGGTCGCGACCCTATGGTTAAGAACCGCTGATCTATGCCACATAACAGTCATACGGTGATACGTAGATAGTCATGCGTCTACAATGTGTTCGGATAGCTTATGGTGAATATATCAACAGTAACCAATAGGAAAATATTACAACCTCGTGCAAACAAATTGTGAATTTTAGTACCTATTATTTGATAACAATTAATCTTTGTTCTATGTCGGTTCACCTATATCAGCGATGGTAAATCCATGACACGCGTAAATTTTTACTATTATATATTATATAATATAAAATATTATAGGACCTATAATATAATATAAATAAAATTAACAAAGCAATATTATTATTATTATTATTATTATTATGTACCTAAACTAACTTTTTTATACTATAAACTAATATGGTGTTAATTGTTAATTTATATAAATTAGTTTTTATTTCTATTTAGTACAATTAATAATGCAGCAAGAATTCCATAAAAAATAAAACATAAAGCATTATATTTTACTGAAATGAAACGAAATTTTTATTTTTCACTTAAATTATATATTTCATGAAATTTTCATGAAATATTTAAATAAACACTGTTTATTCTGGATTTTAGTAGAAACCATTTTAAATATTTTAATAATCAGTAGAAAGGATCTTCGTCAGGATCTAGAAAGCTTGCGATTGATGATTTCATTATACTACAGCCACCTTCAGAAGAACTTATACGTCTTCAAGTAATTATAACTTTATAATATTTATATAAATAATAACTTAAATCTATGTTATCAAATATATTAAATATAGCATTTGATGTGAGAATGGAATATTCTAGAAAAACTTTTGGTAAGCAATTCATAGACTATCTAGGTTCAAAAAACTTCAACTTAAAGCTAATAAATATAAAAAGGAAAATATTTCATACTGAAGGAAATCATATAACTATAGAAATTAAAAAAAAGAAAATCAGATTTGGTTATTTTTAATACTTGATTAAATAATAAGAAACTATATTTAAATGTTGTAATTTGTTATTAGTTATAAGTAACCGTATTATAACCTATAAAACAAAAACAAGAAAAAAAATCGGTTTTATAGTAAAAGTTATAGTAACAAGTTAATTTCAAACATTATATTTTGTATATAGCCCATGTATTGAGAAAATGGTTTATAAATAAATCTTAATAAATATTTACTATTATACTTTTCCAAACAGCCTTATTTTTTTTTCATCCTTATGTAACATTTCCTCTGAATTTATACACAACATGCATGCAATAGCACATATAGTGTGGTACCCTAATCTATTAACAATACATTTAAGAAGGAAAACAATTTTTACATTTATTATTATATTTTTATATTTAGTTTAACAATTACATATGTTTTATTTAACAAGTAGAAAAATAATTTAACATTTACATTGAGAATCCTGTATAAAATCACTGAAACATAATAAAAACATAACAATATATCAACCTCATAAATGCGGCCGATATCAGAGATTTTTGTTAAATCACTCAACCCACCCGTTGAACAACAACCTGCGGCAGAGGCGGTATAAATTAACCAAATCATCCTACTCATTAAGTTCTGAGCTCTGAAATATACAATAATATTAATATGTTATAAATAGATCTTGGATTTTAACGTCCTAAAAAACCTAAAAAATGACCTAGAAAATTAACTAAAAAAAATTAATTCAAAGAGTGGGTAGATAATTAAACATGTTTTGAAAAACTTTGGACCCTAAGACAAAATTCTAGATCCTCCACTGATTATACTTATAATAAATAAAGCATTATTAAAGATATACATTGTTTATTGAAAAATAACATAATATCATTAAAAGTCCAATACATTTCTTAAATATAGTTTTACTTTAATATTGTTAATAATAAACAATGTTATATGGATTGAAAATATTCTCAAATTTTAATTTTATTGCTTTTTTTTTTTTAAATGTTTTTCCCATTTCTCTAAACACCTTTTCAACATTGTTATAGACATTCTTATACTTTGATTTTATTATTATTATTATTAATATTTTACATTCCCTATCGGCGGGACATGTTCTATAGACTAAAGAACATTGATAATATAAATCCAAATAAATATAAATGACTACCACTAGAAAAGTGGTATTTTAATTTCATTTGTGCATTTCAGTTGACATACTTACTAGTTTGATCAATACTTACCTCCAATGCTTACAAATAACGAGTAGGTAGATACGTACGTGGAGCATTCCGTCACACAGATTAGGGTGTAGCTATTATTCATTTGGTAGTCAGAATTCAGAATTCTACGTCGTTGTGTTGTCGATCAAATATAAACGATGCACAATTCACCTAAAAAGAAAAAAAACAAAAAAGGTCATAAAAAAAAAAATGTCAAAGAGGAGAAAGATGCGTTACAAGAAGTAGATCGTACCATGTACAACATACAAATAACCGATCTATCCGAAAAACTTGCCAGGTATTATATACAATATTCTTAAGAATCAATTAAACTGAAAAAAATATTAGGAATCACATTATTTTAATTAATAATTCTGTACGATATTATTGTAGATATACATACAATTATATGAGGTATAACGTTTCTCTGCTATAAATTTCAGTTTAAGTACTTGCAAGCAAAGTTCTTTTTAAAGAAACATTACTAATCACAAATATGAAATTCTTATTTTTAATTATTTTACACGCAAGAAGGATGATAATAAAACTGTAATTGTAAAAAAAATATTGCATATAATTATTAAAACTTTCTATTGTTATTTCATGGTGCGCTCTTCGCGGTCTTCAAAATTATTATTTTTTTTTTTCTAAACTAATAATAATTTATGTCAACCAAAAATGCCTAATAATATGCTCTAGAGTAACTAACAGATGTGTGGAATTGGAGAAAAATAATGATTTGGAAAGAGAAAAAGCTAATGCATTAAAAGAAAGCCAATGTGATATCATAGCGTATTTATCACGACAAGTGGAAATTAAAAACAACGAGATAATTGATTTGGATAATACTATTTCTACCTTGAAAACGGTAAGTAAAACACAAACATTTTGAATATAACCATGGGGTTTTTATAAAAAATATTAAAATTGATATGGAATCTAATCTTTAATTTACCTAATCTTTAACCTACCTACTTTATAGCAAGAAAAAAATAAAAAAGGACTATTTTGTGTGAAAATTTTAATATACCTAATTGCAAATATTTTTTAAAAAAAATAGGTACATAAATAAGTTGATGGGTTTTATTATAATAAAAGTACATGTTTATTTCGTTTCGATGTGATTTAAGTTTTGAAGAATAAAATTGATTAATAAAATAAAAATGCATTCTATATCTGAAAATAACGAACAGATTAAACTATGTTTGTTTATCTTTAATTTTTTAAAAATCCATTGATTTTATACCACAGTGACATTTTGTTTAGTAACTAATGAGTGATGAGCGATATAAATGTTAACTAATTCAAATATCATTTGAATAGACTATTGAACATCAAAAAATAAATTACGAAGACATCATTTTGAAGAAAAATGATCAATTTGAAACAGTTTTTGGGCAATTGAAAGCAGAAATTGGCTTATTAAGTATGTAAAACAACAATGAAAATTAGATATAATTCTGTATACTAAAATAACCTTTTTATAGATATTTTTTTTCTTTTTTACAAAAATTGATAAAATTGAATTTTCTTAATACATACTATTACATTTAAATCATAATAAAATAAATATTATGTTATGTAATATATTTTTTTAAATATATTCATTTTAAATAAATATACATTTATAAAGAAAGTTAAAAAAGTACGTTTTACTATTATACAATGTTTTCATCAGATAATGTTTAATACCTATGTAATTTTCATATTTGTATGTATTTAAATAAGTAAATTGGAAACATATAAAAATGTTAAGAGTTATTAAGTTATACAAAGAAAAAATCAAGTGAAATTAAATATCGACATAATTAATAGTAAGTAATGGTTATCGGCTATATTACTGACTTTAAAATTTTCTCACCGAAAATAATCATTTTTTAATTATACGAGTATATTTTAAGCAGTTCTTAAGAGATTTTGGTATAAGTAGGAATTTTCCCATGATATTTAAAAGATAAATTATCAAATTTTAAGCTGTAAGTTGTAACTACAATTTGTATTATAGATAGCAAAGTGAATTCATTAAACGAGTTCAAAAAACAAAGAACTCAACTAACGGATAAATTTTTAAAACAAGAAGAAGAATTATCAAAACTTAAAGAAGAAAATAATAATTTAATTTATGAAACAGAAAAAAAACTCATTATAGCTAAAGAACAGTAAGAAGAAAATTAAATAACTTTTTAAATAGTTATAACTATTTTTTCGAAATTTAACTTTAACGAGATTTCTACTTAACTATATTTCACTTTTTATAGTAAATTATTTTAAACTAAGCCATCTAAATAATGCACTAATTTATATTTTCAGCATGAAACGTCAAAACGAAGCTAAGCTTTTGCAACTATCTACTACGATTCAGAATAATTTACAAAAGTTGATGTCTTCCACGTTTCAAAGAACTTTACAAGAAAATGCGGTTATAAAGAAAGAAGTAAATTATTGAGGGTCACGATATTATTTATTAGAAATGCAATTTATTGGCTGTATTATACTTGTTTCAGTTAAAAAAATGTTCTGAAAGCTGGTTCAAAATGAATAAAAAATACACGTCAGTTAAATCCGATAATTTAGATTTAAAAATTGAAAACAAAATGTATACGAGAGAAAATAGTCGTCTAAATAAAATAATCATAGCTCAAAAACAGGTTATAATGAAATTAGACATTTTTATATTTATAAATGTTTTCAATAGGTGTAATAGTATTATATATCAAAAACCCATTAACTGTAAACAATAAAAATAAATAATTATACGAGAGTATTCAATTCATTTTTGTACTAATTTTTAGATAATGGATGTGATGAAAGTCAAAAAAATAGGTCTCAGTTGTCAGTTACAAGACTTGTCCGTGAAAAATGATAGGAACCAGCGTAAAGCATATAAAGCTAGCAGAATGAATACTGCAATAATTAAATTGAAAAAGTCGTTGAAAACAAAAAATCGAAAGATTCGAATCTTGACAAACAATTTAACATTGATAAAAACTGAATTAGAGACATTATGTCTTCACATTTATAAAATGGATTCAATGCTCGTGACGACGACTAATTCAATGGAACGCATTTTAAAAGTAATTTGAAAACATATTTAACACTGAAAATAATATTATAGTGTATCCTATATATATATATATATATATAAATATACTTGATTCTTATGAACTTTTTGCGATATTTTTTTCAGTTGAATGAGGTAGACCAGTCGTTAAGCAAGTATAAAGGCAATGTTTACTACACATTTGTAGTGAACTTATATAAGCTTTTTAGTGCTACGAAGTTAAGAAAAGTTGAAATACAAGGATTTGATTCGTAAGTACCTATTATACATTTAGGTATGGTTGTAAACGTCTACAGTTATTCATGTATAATCATGCACAATCACAATGTTATAAACTATTCGAACAAAAGTACAGTTGAAAAGTAAAATTGCTTTTGTTATAACAGCCTACTTAAAAATGCAGTACAATTATAACAATTATAAAAATTAAATATTTAATCACGATAATCACTACTTCTAGAATTTTTTTTTTTTCATAACAATGAACTCGTCCGGATTAAAAAAGCATTTTAACGCTAGACCTTTAACTATTTAAATTATATTTATTGAAATTTATTTTTATTTCATAAGGTTTACCCGTATAGTGGTTTAAACAAAATATATTTTTAACCATTATGTGAACTATAAAAGCATGTAAGTAATATACAATTTTAATTTCAAATCGCATTAAAATAACGTGTTCGCTTAAATCAGTGTTTCTCAACCTTTTTCAAACTGCCGCCCCCCTAAGAAACAAA
>NW_020272859.1:157995-194351 GCF_003268045.1 Sipha flava | reverse complement strand
TATTTGTATGTGTTAAACAAAAATTTAGTATCATATTTCGGTTTAAATTAGTAAATATAAATACAAATAAAAATAATAAACAAAGAATGTCAAGTTATATACTAATTTATTTAATATATATATCTATTTTTAGATAGTAGATCTTATCTACAACAGATTTTAAGCGAGTATAATTAACAGATTATTAATCCTATATTAGTTTAGTATTTATAAATATAATCAGAAAATAATACCTTTAAGAATTTAAAAATTTAAATATAAATAATAATTAAAAATAGAAAATTTAAACAGAAAAACTTGACACTCGAAATGGAACAGATATGCCACAAGATAAAGGTATCTGATAAATACTTATATTAATGGTGCATTTTAAAAAATCCCCTTGTTTATTATATTTAATTTATACTAAGTAAACCCACAATGATATCCCAATGAAAATATCTCCATGCATAACAATGTTTTTGTTTTAATATAATTTATAAGAAGATAATCACATTCAATACATAAGGTTAACTTTGTATTTTAATCCTTTATCTAGTTAGAAACATTACTTTTAAAATTACAATGTAGCTATTTTTTGATAAAATTTGTTATGAAAAAGTCGAGATATTGCGATTGAAAATCAAAAAAAATTTATTTCATAATTATAGCTAATTTAAGTTTTTATGAGACTGTAAACGAACTTGGTAATTTTATTAATAAATGAATAAATAAGTATAGTTATCCTTTTCAACAATAATAATATAACACCAGTTATTCATCATCATAATAGTACATTCAATTCAGTGATATGAATACCTCAGAATAAGATAAAAACTTAAAAAATTAATTAACTAACCAATAAAAAGTGTTTAGTGTGACCATATATTGACCGTATAAAAAAAAATTAATACCAACGGAGAAATTTCCACCAATAAATCAGTTAAACCTATATATGAAAATAATAATTTTAAATTAAAATTTAATTTACATTTTTGAATTTGTGAAATAAATTTTATAAATAAATATATTTAAATATTAATTTTTGTTATCATAATACTTTATATAGATATATTAAGATATATAATTATGTATTATTATTATTATTATTTTATTTATTGATTTTTTTTTTTTTTTGAGACTCACATCTATCAAAACACGGAAACATCCTTAGTGGTAGACATTGCAGTGTAACTTTAAAATATCAACATTATGTAAATAATTCCAAACTGTTAATTAAATATTCATTATTATAATTTTGAATTGAACCTTGGTATTCTTCCATACAAAGTCATTTTTTGATGAATCGAACTTATTTATTCCACACATTGTATGTTCAAATAAAGATGTATAGCAATATACATTTTAATGATGACTAGTTAAATATCATTAATTACAAAAAACTATTTTGAAGAAGATGTTAAGTATTCAATAGTTATAATACATATTACACAGGTCTTTGAACTTTTTATATTTTAAAATAATAAATTAATACATTGATAATAAATTTTCAATCATATTTAGATATGATTTTTTAATGCAAGTAAATTGTTATTTGTACACATATATACATACACAATAAACACATATATATGATGTATAAATATGTAAATTAAGCATTTTAATTTGAATAATATTGATAAATAAAATGTAACAAACCGGTATCTTAAAATATTCTACATTTTATAATAAAGGAACACTAAAGATATTTTTTTAAAAACAATTAAACATGCATAAATATTAAAAGATGTACTTAATATTAAATTTCAATTATATATAAAGCTCTGACCCCTGATAATATTTTACAACACATGTTACCTACCTGCTTTATTAAGTTGAAGATTTTCATTCATGGCTTCCGCCAAATCTTCCAAAATTTTGGTTTCGCCTTGATCAGAAGATAAATCAGATGAATCACCTTGATTCAAATCCAAAAACTTAGGTGAATAGTCAAAACTACCTGAAATCAGTAAAATAATAATAATTTAATCTTATTAAATTAACAACTATATTTTTAGAATTAATTTCTTAAGATTTTAAATTAAAATAAATTTGAATAGAGTTTCAAAAATTAATTTTTAATCTTATATAATTTCCTATTTACTATGTTAAATTTGGAACTTAACATATAATTAATATTCATATAAATTTAATTAAAAAATACTCTATACGAAAATTAACATCAATAATTTTTAAAAAAAATTGTGTAAAAAATCAAAGTAATTTTGAATATAATTTATAGAATACATGATTTTATCAATATAAATAAATGTAGACATTTAACACAACAGAAGTTATTAAATATAATAAAACTTTTTTTTTTAATTTTTTTTTTTTTTTAACGTAGGAGTTGGTATGTATCAGCGGTTGGCTCTAAGCCCTTATTTGTTCTCTGTGTTAATGAATCAAATTAAGAAAAACATACAGGATAAGGTACCATTGTTTATGATGTTTGCAGATGATGTAGTTTTAGTAGGAGCAAATTTGGAATAAGATAATTATAGGTTGAATCAGTAGAGGTTAGCCCTTGGAGGAAAAGGATTGAGAATTAGTAGAAATAAAACAAAATATATAGAGTATGACTTTGGTGGAAGATACCAAGAAGTTGATGGTATGAGGAGACCAATGACAATAAGTGGTGATGTGATAGGTGAAGTTGAGAACTGTATGAAAGTACAGGTGTTTTGGCATTGACATAGATGTAAAACAAGATTAAGTGCGGTTGGATAAATGGAGAAAAGCATTGGGCAATTTATGGGACAAGAGAATTCCAATGAGGCTGAAAGGTAAATTTTATATGGATGTAGTGAGATCAATTATGTTATAAGATTCAGAGTGTTGGGCGGTAGACAGGAGTATAGAAGAGAGCGTAAGTATTGTGGAAATGAGAATATTTAGATAGATGAGTGAAGTGCCAAAAGAAAATAGTATAAGGAACAAATATATGAGAGATAGTATTGGTGTAGCGTCTATAATGGACAAATATGAGATAAAATAGACCGAGATGGTTTGGGCATATGATGAGAAGGGTAGAAACAAATACAGTAAGAGCGGTTATGCAAATTAATGTTGAAGGGAAAAGAAAAAGAAGACTAAAAAAGAGATGGTTGGATACAATTGAAAATTATGTAAGGGCCATTGGTGTATGCGAAGGAGATATAGAAAATCGAAACAAGTAGAGGTTTAGGACAATAGAAGCCGATCCCAAATAATTGGGTGAAAGGCGATAGAGAAGAAAAATAAAAAGAAAAATTTATATTAGACAACAGTAATTAATTCTATAACAATGTACATAGTAAGCGAAATCTACACTGATATACAACTTTAAAGTACAGTAGAACTTCGATTATTCATACTCATTTTTCCAAAAATGTATCAAAACTAAAGCAATATACTTTATGTAGGTTATAGATGATAAATAATATTAATTTAATAAACAATGTATAAACAATATTAAAAATATATTTATGACAGTAATTCCATAATTTTCCTACCCTTCTGTGAGAAGAAATCTTTTGACTTCTGTTATGTCATGAATTCAATAAAAAATAGGAGTGAAGTAAGAAAAATAATTTCAAACCTCATAAAATGAAGACTGATTACTTCAAATATCAAATCCTGATAGTTTTAAAACGTAAGATGTACTTATATAACATAGGTTAAATAAAATATAATAAAAAAAAATTAAATTAAAATTTGTTAAGTAAAAAGTTTTGATTAAACCGTGTATTTTATTTATCCATATAACTATCCGCCCCCAATAATCCAGGTTCTACTATATTTTATATACTACCATAGAATAATATAGAAATCTAAAACAAAAATATTTTATAAAATAAGTTAAACAAATTTAACTTATTCAATTACATAACAATAAAATGTTATAAAAAAAATTGTTAAAATTACTTATTAAAATACAATCATTTAAATTAGTAAAGTGACCCATATACAATACCGGTATTATAATTATATTTACATATAGAAATTTAACTATTCTTATTTTATAATGTTTTTAACACATCCATACATACTATTTGAACCACACTCTATAAACACTGGAGTGCTTTGTCTGCTAATATTAGCATGTGGGACACTGACTGGATTTGATTTTAACAGTCCATTTTCTATTTCATTCAATTGAGTATCAGATTCAGACCTCCTTTAACATAATTTATAATTAAATTTTAATTTTATATCTATATTTATATTATATGTATATTTATAAAATTATATGTATTAATATTTAATAAAATGTATTGTTTACCCCAATGTTGAACCACAAGTTTTAAATACAAATTGTGGTCCCATCCAAAGGCGACGGTGAGGGCCTGCATGTGTACTTATTTCAACCTATGAATACAATATACATATATTAAATTAACTAGAACAAAAGTGAAAAGATTTTTATTCTACTTGAGATAGCCAACGTTCATCAATGCTTTCAAAAGAATTCTTTTCAGAATTATTTGTTGTGTTTGTGACTGGATAATGTACACAGAGATCTAATAATGGATTACCCCGATTCAAAGGAGGGGTAATAGTAGATGCATGAAGAGGTGGTTTATACAAATTCCATTCAGTTTTAGGTTCGATATTTAATTCTATCATTGTATCATCAAATATTTTTTCTTTGGAAACAGCTAATTATAAAAATCAATAGTATTTAAATATTCAATAAGACTAATTAGTTTAAATTAATTTTTAAAATAATACTCACAATTTGAATGCATAGGATACATATCATATTGTGTAAGAATTCCATTGCATGTCATTACATACAAAGAATCGGCAATATTTTTCTTGGGATTGTAATTTACATTAGATATTTCTCTAGCCATAGAAGTATCCAATACACGACCATGAGAAAAACATGTAGACAATTTTATAGATGTTGTTATTCCAGTCTCATCTGGTTTTAATTTGTTACTTTGTGATCGAATTTGGCACAGTGAATTTATGATAATTGAGTGTGGTACTGATGATACACAAGGATTAGAATATGGCAACACAATTTGAGAGTTCTGTATTGATTCTGTCATTACAGGGCTGTTTCGACCATCAGTTATTAATCCAGCACTCCGATGAAATCTAAAGTTTTATTGTTAAAATTAAAAATATTTCTAATAAAGTAGACATTTAAATCTTTATTCTTTATTCTAATATTTTAAATTCCAATTTACCTTGATAATTTATTTACAATGTGTGGTGTTGAATGAGTTCGTAAACCAATAGGTCCACCATAAGGTGTAATTGGAAATATATGAGTTGTGCCTCTAAGTGAACTTACAGCCACCCATCTTGAATCACTCGAAAATTGAATATCTTGAATTTTAGCTGTTGTGTCACCTCTGATAGTTAAAATAAAAATTAAAATGTAATTTTATTGGCATAAAATTAAAAATTATATAATCAAAGCTTCAATATTTTTTTACCTATGCAATGTATATAAATGATGAACAGCCGCAAATGAAGAACCTAATATACTAGGGTGTATTTTGAACACATTAAATCTATGACCATTTTTATCAGCAGTAACTAACATAAGCCCAGATTGATCAAAATTCAAGGCGACAATAGCTTCACAATGAGCAGTAAAATGAGCAACAATATCAGGACCTTGGGGTGTATTTTCTTTTAACACTTTATTCTATAACAAACAGTTTAAAACAAAATTATTTAAATTAAATAATTATTATAAAAAAAAGTATTTTTCCATACTTTAATATCAATGATAGTAATGATGCCTGGATTCATTTGATTAGAATCATTTACAACTGATATATTATATGATGAAGTTGAATTATGCACCCCTGTTATACTATTTGCTACGGAGCCACTTAAGTCCCTTAAACTTTGGCTCAATGATTTTGCAGCATGTAAAACAGTAGCTGTATATGAATGACCATTTTCACCCTCATACCCTCCAGTTGAACGATTCCAAGAGACCAACTTTTGATCTGCATATGCCATCCATCTATAATAAAATTAAAGTTGTCAAATATATATGTAGTAAAAATATTACAAATACACAGATTAGAATATTTTTCAAAAACCTAGTTCCCAATGCAATTGGATTTGATTTTATCCCAGGACTAGGATAACACGTAGTAATTGTTGTTATATCTTCCACAGTAAGAGCATCAAACACAGCAATACGTTCAACAAATATAACTGCTATGGCAAATCGATTTACAGCTATATCCACAACAGAATTTTTAAATTTTATTGTTTTCACCTAAAAACCATTAAAAATGTAACAGTAAAAACTTTAGGTTTAAATATAAATTCGGTGTAACATACCACATCTCCACATGTTAATGAAATAAAACTAACAGAACAAAATTGAGGACCTGCTCCTGAATTATCACATAGTGCAATTAATGGTCTTTTGTGAGCAAATGGATCTTGTCGAAATTTCAACTCAGGTAAAGGCGAAGGTATAAATTTTAAAACCTTAACAACTCCTTGGGACCAAGATAAAGTTTCATATGCTTCACCATTGGCACCAATATACCATACCTAAAATTAAATTGATACAAGTTATAAGATATATATAGTTTTAAGGTAATATTGATTTACCACACAATTATTAATATACTTAGCTTATCTATTTTTAAAAATATATAACAAGTATAATTTTAAATACCAAACATGTTTATAACTAACAAGTTTTTTTTTGTGTATTTATTTTGAAAAATCAACAATCTGTTACATATAGTTACAATAAGATAGGTGAGATATACATAAAAGATGCTGATGACATGGTTAAAGACGTTATCCATTGATAACGCTTCAGCGTATATTATTAAATTATTTACACAATAAATTATAGAAGAAAGAGAAAAAAAATTTAAAAAAAAAAACATAATAAAATTAAATTACTATAATTACAAATGAAAAAAGTTCCAGGGCCATTGCTGTTTTAGCCTTAGTGGAGGATTTCTTTGAAATAAGTAGGAGTAGAGACTTAAGATAAGATTGGATTGGTATGTTGGAGAAGGCGATAGTAAAATTTTGTGAAGAATTATACAGAATTTTTAGTTCATTATGAATTGTGAAATTTGATATGTACAAATAGGCATTATTAATGAGATGGAGTACTTTTGTTTGGAATATTTGAATTTTATTTGTACTGGATTTTTTAGCAGTTCCCCAGAGCTAGATGCCATAAGTCCAGATAGATTTTAAGATGAGATTGTATACAGTGTTTTTAGTTTTTAAGTTGAGTTTAGATGATTTATTAAGAATATTTTTAAGTACAGAGAATCTATAATTCAGTGTTATAATTAACAAGTAAAAATTATTTTAAGAACAAAATACACATTACAATTTTTGATCATACATTTAACATATATTTTAAGTAATAAAATGTATCTCTTATTTTAGATTAAATAAATGCAATTTAAAATTTTTTTTTATACTCATCAATTTCAGAAACTTTTACAGTACTATAACATTTAATAAATGAACATTTTAACAAAATTTAAGGGCCATTATGATAGGTGACTATTTTGAAATAAATGGTTTCCAATTCTAACTCAATTACAAACAGTTATATTATCCATATATAACTATATATATATGTATATAGCTATATGAAAAATAAAAAATTATTATTCATTATTTAAGATTACTAATTGTTACATGGTTTGTGTAACTACATTTTTTATATATTTTAAAAATTATTATTGTTAACTAATATTTTCCTTAAATATTTATTTTTAGTCAAAATATGCCGTTGAATTATTTGGTACCTGAAAAATATTTGATATTTTTTAGTATATTTCACTATGTTTCTATAATTTTTACTTTAATATGGTCTCTACTTTTTAATATTAACTAAATAAAATAATAAAAATTAAATCAAAATAAAAAAATGAATTTTAAAATAAATAAAATCTCGTAAACATTTTGAAATAATGATATTTAGCACGTATATATATTATTAAAAAAAAAAAAATATATATATATATATAATTTTAATTTTAATTTCTTAATAAATAATTTCTCACTAACAAATATTGTGATTTTACTACTGATATATTTATTAAACAACAAATTTTTAAAATTAAAAGAAATAATAATAAAAGATATAATTGAAATTGTGGACCGATTTATGTTTATACATTTATGTATCAATTAACATGTAATCGAATTCACATTTTTTTATATTTTATATAGAAATCTATACATAAAAATAAATTTAATACCTATTATGATCAATGTACATTAAATATAAATATGATTTAAATTAAACATTACTTTAATATTTATTTGGTAAAATTAAACATTAACATTGTATTAGTTTTTCAAGTTCATATATACAAAAATTGTTTATATAATGAGGTTGGTATGAAAGACAAATAATTTAAAATAAAAAATAAATGTAATATCATACATATAAATATTAAAATCAAAAATTATAAATAATAAAAATAATTTAATAAAATTATAATATTAGGTATATTAAAATTGATCATATAATCTATAACATTTGATAAGACAAAATTGGATCATATTTTTTATCCTTATCACAAAAATGTACATATTTTGAACTGAACTATTATCCAAAATTTATCTTATGCATAATGGTATACTACAAGAAAGTTATAGGTCATAACCATTTAAATTATTGTTTAAAATAAGACAGTATAATACCACTAGAATACCTTTATTGTTTAACAATGAAAAAATAAAATACTTAATATCATTCTTGAAACTTGTTATTAATTGGTTCATTATTTAAAGAAAAAATTGTTTTTTATTTATATTGAAAAATCATACTTGAACACCGAATCCATAACCCAGAATAAGAAGTATTGGTGATACACCTGACATGAGTGATTCATCATTTTCAAAATTTGAAGGGAATTCATTTGCTTCCAAAGTTTCCAACTGAGTCCATAAAATTGTTTCTCTATTATCTACATTTAAAACATTAGAATACCCCTAAAACAAAAACACATATTAATTTTATTAATAACATAAACTACCATACAACTAACCAATTGAAACCATTCAAAACAACGGTAAGTATGCATCATGTAATAAATTACTTACATGAGGAACGACATCTTGAATAAATCCAGCAACACTGTCAATAATTGATCGATCAACAACAGGCCCTGGCAGTACTATTTTGCCAATCGAATTTTTGGACGCTTTACAAGGAGAATTCGCAGACATTTTGAAGACGTTGATTTTATCGGATATGGTTTCGTAAGGTCAGCATAGTGAACGAAAACATATTTGTCAATCGCCTCAAATGTCATAAGACATTGTATTCATGGATGTATTACGTCGCCATAATATAAAATAGATACATACAGGTTAGAGGAAAAGCGAAGTAAACAGGCGAAAAAATCAGACCTAGATGACCAGCTGGTCGTAATATTTTATATTTTTTAAACAAAATATCATTTCAATTCCATTGCCAAACAACAACAATAGCCACAGATATTATTATAACTGCGACTTGTTTGTTATCAACGTAATCAATGTACGTTTTTTGTTATTGTTATCAAGGCTATCAGCTGGTACGTTGCTGCGCAGTAAATAGAAATCGAACGGTTACTGGCAACTGCTTCGGCAACGATCGCGTCACATTAATGCACTTCGCTTTCGATGTTAATTTATGTCCGTTGCATTGCTAACTGACGAGATAAAAATTATTATTACGTAAACACCGCATTATGTGAAGTGCAAGCCGGTTGGAAGTGTGCAAGTACCTGTTTGCCAGCAAATTGACAAGTTTGCTGCGTACGACCCGAAGTTGATTACCTACACTCAATGTTATGTATATGCAATCTATGTGCAAACACTGAACAGCGAACGACTTATGAATGTGCAACAAGCTGTAATGATGACAAAAACGCAATATGTTAAATAAAGTTCTGCACTCATCAACGGCGAATGCACTTGTTCCGCTGAGTGTTTAAATTCGTTTTTATGTTTTTAGTACTATTACGACTTACATATTCGAATTACTACCAAAGTAGTTATTACATAACGTTGCAGTTATCCGAATTTCAAACCGTATAAGGCGTATAGAATTCATACTATATATATGTATACTTCCACTGTGGTTCTATATTAATACCATTTTGACTGGTTTACAATGTGCCCTTGGAAACATTGGTGCCCACATAGGGTACCAAGTGATGCAATCGCACTGATTTCTCGTGGGTCCAGGGTCGGCGAGAACTTTTGAAGGTATTGGGGCTGATCGGTTCCAGGACCTCTTTACTTGCACTGTTTGGAAAATATATACATACTGCTTGTACATACTTTAGTAAAATAAAAATAATCGAACTCGCATCTCATTCGTTACGGTGAATGAAATTATAAAAAAATGTTGTATAAAAGACTGAAACGACCGGCCCCAGGACTCTAGCTCACCCTGCCCCACCCTTTCGCCGGCCCTGCGTGGTATATGCTATTAAGTTAATATGTTATATAACTACTATGTAAAAATAAATTATAATGAAGTAATAGATACATTTTGTAAAACAAATCAACACATATTCAATGCCTTAAATTAAATCACTGAACTAAACTATTATTTACGAGTATGTTACAGTATTATCTTTGACATTTTTAATAATCAATAAGTTATTAAATTTGAATAACTGGCCTGAGCAAAACCAACCAATGTAGATTTTTAGATTTTTTTTTTCTAAAATTTTAAATTCAAACACTTATTAAAAAAATGATTTAAGGATATTTACAATATTTTTAAATTTATTTAAGGTAAACATGGATTTTTAAGAAAAATGATTTCAATCAAATGAATATGGTCTTATGGATGTAGACCAAAATAAATTTGAGGGCCCTATAATTATAAATACATTGGTTTATGGAAAACCCGTGGGCGTCACTGCTTGGAAATGTAATTGAATAGTTGACATCGGTTATTTCGACGAAAAGTTGTTGGTCTTCTGGACATTTCGAACATTATTCGGCTAAAAATAATGTATGTTTTTGCTTAATCACTTATTTTCTTTGAGCGCCAATTATCCCTTTCTCCGCGATACCAATTTAATTAATTTGTAGTATGTATGTCCTAAAGTAAATCTAATTTTCTAATCCAATAACTATAACGGTTATGATAAACAACTTCATATGCCAAAGCCTTAATCTACAGTTTTATTTTACAATAATAGGTAGAAACACTGAATACCAAGTCTCATCTTTGTATTTTATGTTTAAGAAACTCAAAAGTCAATTTAAAAAAAAAAATCAAAAATAATATTGTAATAATAAATTTAATTAATTAAATAAATTAAATATAATATAATATTATGTATGTTTTTTATTTTATTAGTTTAATAACATTCCATTACATTTTGTTGAAATTAAAATTAAATAAAAAGAGCCAACGGCACGTAGTGTTCCCAAGCGGTCACCCATCCAAGTACTAACTACGCCCGACGTTGCTTAACTTCAGTGATCAGACGAGAACTGGTGTATTCAACGTGGTATGGTCGTTGGCGATGAATACTAACTTTTATTTAAAATTTAACTGAACTATAAATCAAGATTTCTGTTATTAATCACCATATCAGTAAAACATTATCAATGATATATTAAACAGCAGTGCTCGACTTGAAGAGGGGCGGAGTACCCCAATTAATATTCAGATATGTTAGCGTCTCTCTACTATTATTAGGTACATTATAATAATAATGCTTAGCAAATTTTTAAGACCTTCTTTTTTTAAACTAAACAGAGTCCCCCTTCTTTAATTTTGTCAAATCGAGCACTGTTGAACAGACGAGACAAAAAGACCCAAACTATTAGTATGTTCTTAAAAAAAATGTAATATGAATACTTGTCGAATGGTTACGAAAATTAGTTTTCATTATAAGTATAATTTGAAATCAATGGAATTTGGTTGTTGTGTATGAAAATATTTATTTTTTAATCCTGGATTATGATAATTTGGGGCTCGAGGCCAAACATTTTTAAGGGCCCATAACCATAATAAAAATATTGGTAACCCACACATAAATATATTTCTGAGACAAAAAAAAATTATTTTCTAATTTATAAATTTATTTCTTATATTTATATATTTCTTATTTTTTTTATATGTAGTATATATTAAATAAGTATATTTGATTTCTGTAAATCGACGTTTTACTTTTTTTATTGATGTAAACCAGTATGATTACCTTGTATTTATTGCCTAATTTCTAAATGAAGTATTTTTACATTTTTTTTTTTTTAATTTTTACAAATAATTCATATTTTGTCTAACTATTTATTATAAATTTTTATAGTATAAATTATATTAAAAAATTAACCATTTTAGGGTTATCTTGAAGAGTAATTACTAAACATAAATTTAACTGAAGAACAAAACAATGTATATAAATAGTATAGGATACAACAACTTAAATTCTATAATGAACACATGAGAAATTGCCACCCATGACTTCTACATCATTATATCATAATATGAAGAAAATAGTTTTAATAATTCATTTTTGACTACGTTTAATGTTGATAATTTCATTTACAAGGATTTTTGCAACTGAAATTATGGATCTTTAATTTATTTCTATCACATAATCCAAATTTAAGTCACCAAGTCCAAATTTTTTTCAACTTTTATGTATCTAAATATCGAGAAAAAACCAACAGTTCCAATGGTTAGTTCTAATAGTTCCAGTTCTCTATAATAAAAATTAACTTAGTTATTATTTCTATGATATGATCTAAATTGACACAAAAAGTGTGTTGAAAAAATTCATGAGATGTATTTTTTCACACTTTTGCATCGCGTAAATGACAACCCTACAACTGCACGATCAACTTTGACTTAAGCAAATACTAAAATGCTAAATAATGTAAGACAAACAATTATCAATAATTTTTATCAGTCTTCATTGCACAGGGAAAAAATAGAAAGCCATTGTAGGTATTGAGAGTTTAATATAAGTATAATATTCTGTCGCTACAACTCATAGAATTTATTACTTGATGCTACAATTGATTACTTTTTTTTTTTTTTCGTAATTAATGGCACAATAATTTCAACGTAAAAGTGATAATTTTGATAACAGATGATTAATTTTTGGTTTGTCATATGTAAATCCTTCAAAGTCATTTGATGATAACAGATCGTTCTAAATATCAAGAGATAAGAGATACATGGAGTAATTAGACTATAGATACTAAAAATTTCATTTTTCCATCTTATTTTCTCTAATTGAATCGTTATAATTAAAAATGGCAAATTGGAACACATTATTGCCTACTCAATTTAAACCAACTTCTTTCATTGCGGCATTAAGAGCATTTTTAGGTGGAGTAAGTAAACACCCTTGATTATTACTTTATTTAGTATGCCTTGGTTTTAGAAATTAACAAATGCAACTAAAGTCGTATGAACCCACTTTAAATATGTCTTTATACCTAATAATTGTCATTCCAATAACAATCCATTATTTATCTCAATTATTTTTAAATATGTTTTTTACAAATGTATACACATCAGAATGTAATCTATTTGTTATATTAAGATAGTAATAACTTTTTACACGCTTAAAAAATTTGTACCTTACAGTAATTAATGATATATTTCTAAAAATATTAACTTATCTTTATTTTCTGATTTTGATGTGTACACAAAGTCATTAATTTATCAGACTACATATTTCCCTTTACTAATTCCCTTTATAATCCCACATTAACCTTTCCTTTGATCATTTTTAAAATTGATTATTATAACAGTTCATACTTTAATTTATTACAAGTATAAACCATTTAGTAAATCTTGTTATATATTTTAAATATCACGTTTATAATGATTATCAACTTCTATATGAGATTAATATAATCTATCAAAAATAAACATATTTATATATATTCTGTCTAATATATATCAACTATTAGTATTTTAGTATTCTAAATTGAGAAATACATACATTCCCAAAGATATCAAGGTTAACTAAAATAGTTATTTTTAAGTATTTCTTTTAGTTAAAAACCAACAAGTAAAGAAAATATAAATAAAGATATTAGTATAAAACTATAATAATTAAGTTACTTAAATTATATTATATAGTTTTCTTTAAGATGAAATCATCTAACATTTTTAAATAAATAAATAATATATACATTAATATATACATTATACATTATTTTAGTAATTTATTTATATTTCTTTGTAGCGAAATTTCAAACCAAATGTTCGAATGGTTGATGAAGTATCATCGCCCACACAGCCTCCACCTGATGTTCCGGGAGGACCTCATCATACAGTTTTTAACAACTATTATTGTGTACGAGATCCTCGCAGGGAAGTTGCACCTCCAAAAGTTATTTTTGAAAACACTTCAAAACAAATTGAAAATACTAAGTAATATATAAACTAAATATTAAAAACGAAATTCTTCCTACTTCTAATTATAAATACCTTGACTATTTTTAACTCCATATAGCTCTTAATCTGAATTATGTTAAATTTAAATTCAACTATTTTATCTATCATATAATAATAATAATCGTTAATAACAAAAATAAAAAAACCGTTTCTTAAGAATTGATTTATATGACCTCTATACAAAAAGTTATCCTATGAAGATTAGTTATGGTTCTTCTAGATTTCTGGACACTAATTATTCTTGCTATTATGATTAATCTATGTCAATAATCTTCAATATTTTAACTTTTATCTTTTAGTAATGCTTGTATTATTTACAGCAGATACTACTTATATTACTACTTATATTAGAACTTATAGTATTAATTATTTTAGGTATTTTATTTTTATTATTAAAATTAAAAAACAATGTTTCCTATGGAAATTAAAAATGATAGTTTAATCTTGTATTTTAAGACATATTGAATTAAGTTTTACATTTTTCTAAAACAAGTTATTCAAGTAGCGTTATTAATTCTTTTTTTTTTGGTTGTTAAAATATTCTTAACCCGTCGTACGGCGCACACATTTGGATGTCATATTTACGCGCACGGGGTAAATTTTTACCCCAAGATTATTATTCACTATAGTTTGTTATAATTTGAACTTCATTGATCTATTTTTCTTGTTTGCTAATCATATTTACTTTAAGAATCATCGAATAACTCGATCGGATTTAATTTTAGTCTATTTTTAAAAAAGATAATAGTATTTTCCTGTAGTTAATATGGCTTCGACGCCAATATATTACGAGTATGTTCGCTTTTGATAACACCGTATTATGACTAAATATTATTGAACATTTCTAAGTAATAAGTTAAAAATATGTGCTTGTGAGAGATATACAGAGATTCTACTGCATACAGAGTGATTAAAAAATATTATGATTCTAAAAAACAAAAACCGGGGGTAAATAATTTCCAGATATCACTGTATACGACTTTAATACGTTCTAGATAAAACAAAATGTACAAAAACAACATGAAACAACAAACAGTATATTTATAGGTGTATTATTTAAAGCTACTGAGGAGGACAAACACCTAAATACATTATTTTATTACCTATATACATTATAAATAAATCTGGGGTAATTATTTACCCCATGGGCCGTACGACGGTTTAAAATTATTAATTTTTAAACACAAATATCAAAAATTTTACTTTTTAAAATATTTGATATATATGCTCCAATTATATGCTTATATCCTTATTTTTTTTATTTTGTAATATTCTGAATTATTCTATGTTATAGGTCACTAGAATCTAGCAGTCCAACAAAATTGCCTCTTCCTGGAAAAGTTTTTCACTGGGATTGAAATTGTGTATTGTAATATATTCATCGTAGTGAGAATGTTTAGAATTATACCTATGATGTAATTAATAGTCTAAATAAACAAATTTTTTAAAAATGATAATTTTTTTTTATCAATTTTATAAAAATAAATATTAAATCAATAAATAATATTAATTAATTATTATCAATGTAATCTTATTGTTTTCATTATTTTTATAAAATATTTTAATGACAATCATCTTTTAAATATTGAGTTGTAGTATAAGTTAAAAAAGATTTAAGATAAATTGTAATTTTTCTAAATTTCCCTTCTAATGAACTACTGATGTTCACAGTTTTTTTTTTTTTTTTTTTTTATATCATGAAATAATATTTAAAAGAACACTTACATAAAAACTTAAGAAGATGTTACACCTGTATATATTGTCTCCCTTTCAAAAATTTATTGTTAATATATTAATACTAAATATATATAAATAAATGATTAAATTTTGTTTATTTTCAACTAAGTACATAGTCAAATTTCTTATTAAGTAAATATTGACTACTCATTGAAAAATGTTACAAAATATTAATATTATATATAACTACTCATAAATAACATAATTCGAAATCAAGAAATTAGTTTTAAATGTTTAATAAAGTTGGTTAACATATTTTTATGGATCTTGCAAAAACTAAATAGCAATTAAAACGTTACATATTTCAAGTTTATAGTTACATAATTTTATAATTTTATTATTAATATTCTACATTTTCTTATAAAATATGATTATTTAATTAAAATATTACAACTAAAATATAATTTATTCTAAGTATTGAATTTAAAAAAACAATATGTTTTTATAATGGCTTTAACTACATATATACTTTTATGTTAACATTTAATACCAAATATAATTTATTTTAATTAACTATTTAACGAGTAATAATTAAAACAAAATCAATTGTATATAAATGACTTATGATAAATCTTTAGAATATTATTTAAAATTATTTGATATTTAATTTTTTATACGTATTATGAATGAATAATTTATGATAAATAAATATTAAACAATTTGTATTTATATTACAAATTGTTCAGATGATTCAATGAGAGACGAAAATTATATTATTTTAAAATGTTTTATGTGTGTATAATTATTATGACATTTTTACTGTATGATAAAACCAGATTTCAATTTTTTATATTATTAAATATTAAGAAAGAGAAAACCATTTAAGTTATAACTGAAGATTTTTATCTATTTAAGAATAATTAAGTGGATTACACACTATGTGATTCGAACGCGCGCGTCCGTGCTTTAAAAACGTCGTGATTAATCGCTCAAATTGAAATATGCCATTTTATATGGGCTGTATTCACACAGAACAATGAGACTCGTCGAATCGTTCATTAATCGCTCACTTTTTTTTTTTGCACATCTAGAGCAGGGGTCTTCAACCCGCGACCCGTTTTGTCATAATCTGTGGTCCACGATTATATTTAAAATTTAGCATATATCTTTTCTATTTCCATAAAATTATAACGGCTAAACCATTTCTTTCGGAAAAATTGAAAAACGTGTGATAAGATAAATTAGGGTACCTACCTAAATATAAATGTTGGCTGATGCCGGTTCGTAACCAATCGTGAAACGAGTATAAAACTCGTTTATAATAAATGTTAATTTCTTATACTTTCTTCGTAATTTTTGTACTGTCGGTGAGTGAAAAACGTAAAGTCACGCTTTTCAAGAAAAATTATCCAATAATTATTTTTTTATTCAATTTAAAGAAAAAGCTGTGTGTTTAATTTGTCAAGAATGTATTGCAGTGATAAAAGAGTACATCATGAAAAAACATTATGATACCAAACATGTAACTAAATATGATATGATACAAGGACAACTTCGAATTGACAAACTTGCATCATCAATGAAAAATAAACGATCAGTTTTTAAGTTTAAAAAAAATTTAATTGATTCAGAAGTAAGTGTCAAAGCTAGTTATATCATAGTACAAAAAATGTCCACTAAATCAAAACCCTTTATGGATGGTGAGTTTATAGAAGAGTGCATAGAGGCGGCCTCTGGAATCTTGAGTCCAGCACAAAAACTTTTTTTCAAATTGAGTTTATCAAGAGTAACTGTATCAAAGCGTATACAAAAACGAATAACTGATATTGAGAGTAGTTACCCTAAAATAACGCCTTTCTAAATATATTTCATATTTGCTGGTCCTAGACGAGAGTACATACAGATTTGCTCAGTTAGCAATTTTTGTTAGAAATATTGATTCTTATTTTAATATCACTGAAGCCGCAATTTTTCTAACGAAAGATAACAAAAAGTTGTGATATTTTTAATGCATTAAAATTGACATTTAGTTATTTTGACATTAAATTAAATAACCTTTCTGGAGTTATAACAGATGAAGCCCCATCAATGATTGGAAAAAATGAAGGTCTCGTAACGCTAATTAAAAAAGAAATAAGTGCATATGGAGCTTTACAACTGATGCGATACCATTGCAATATTCACCAAGAAAATGTATGCGCAAAATCTGTAAGTTTTCAAACTATTATGAAAGATATTGTGAAAATAGTAAATTTTATTAGATCAAGAGTAGTGAATCATAGAAAGTTTAAAAACTTTCTAATTTAATTGATTATTATTTAAATAAACGCTGAACAAGGTGATGTAATCTATTTTTCTGGTATTTTGTTGGCTCAGTAGAGGAAAAGGGGTTTTAATTTAAAAGAAATGATATTTTTTAATATACTGTAAGTAAAGGAAAACAATTTAAACAACTTAAAGATTCTGAATGAAAAAATAATTTTCGACTATTTAACGAATATTACATTGGACTTGAATGAATTGAATATCACTTACTACGTCAAAACCAATTAATTCATAATTTATTCGACCATATCAAATCTTTCGAAAATAAACTGCTGTTGTGGGAAATCCAACTAAAAAATAATAGTACGTCTCACTTGTCATGTTTGACAAAATACAATTTTACTTCAACGGAAAAATACGCTAATAAAAATAAAAATAATATAATATGGAAATATGTCAAATATCGTATTAATGTCAAATGACAAAAAAAATATAATACTGAAAAAATAGTTAAAAACTACATGTAAAGTATACGGAATTTAAAAATTAAATATTTGTTAATTCTTTTCTTTGATGCTGGTTACATAAATTACATAGTTTATTGTCAGCCGTAAAAGGTTTAATAGTACAAAGTGTCCGCATTTCGCACTTTTAATGTCTGACCGTACAAAGAAACCTAGAACCAACTTGCGCACAGTTGTTGACATATTCACAATCCTCGGATAAATCTAAATTTATTTTTTGTAGAGACTTGCATATAGAAAATGTTATTGCAAATAGTTTATCTATAATGTAAAGTAACAAGGAAGAGTGGACATAGCGTGGAAGAATAATGTGAAATCAATCTTAGGGTTAACTACTAAAGAAGAAGAATGTACAATTAAATTACAAACGAACTCGAGGTAATGGTTTTTGAAAGTTGAAATGCAAATTGCAATGTTTTTAAATTATGATGTTGTTAGAGTTCCTTTTATTTGTTATTGGAAAATCTAGTTCTTTAAATCATAAAAAGATGTCGTGACATTTAACCCAGCGGATTTCACACATTTTAAGTGTTTTGGTGGCCTGGAATTAGATCTTATATGAACATTTTAAGAATTTTTCACCTTATCGCAGAATTAAAACTACTAATCTACTTAAATCATTTTTGGAAGGAGGAGGGTTAGAACCCGAACCCCCTCTGTATACGGGCTTATTTTACATTAATATTTTAAATATTAACTTATATAAAAATCCACTGCTATCAGAAATAAAATCCAAACAAAATATACTATTTAATAATAATCATAAATTTTTTCAGGCATTAAAACTTTGAATACTGATTAAATTAAACCTTTTCATTGTGATTTTTATATAATAATAAATAATAATAATTGTAATTAAATATAAGAATAATTACGACATTTTTAAGTCTTCGAAATTACATTCAATTTGTAAGATTATCATCCATATCACTGTGACTATAACCAGTGCCGGATTACCCATTAGACGGAATAGGCGCCCGCTTTAGGGCCTCACTCATTTAAAGGGACCTGTAAAAACGAATAACTATATTGTTTTTTATTTAATAATATCTGTATTTTATTTACGAATTTACAGTACAAAATTCATTATGAAATATAATATATATTAAGTTATGGGAGGTGTTTTATGTAGTGATAATAATAAAATTATATTGAAAAAAATAGAAATAATATAATAATTAATTTTTCTTGCAATTAAAAAAATGTAATAAACATGATTTTATTTATTGATAATAGTTGTTTATTATTAAAGCTGTTTATTTTAATTATTAGATAATTATGTTAAAAATATATATAAAAAATATTTTGTAATACCCAAAATTTTAACTGCCAAGGGCCCAAAAATGTTTAATCCGGCACTGATTACAATATGCCTATATCAATAAAATATACAATTTTACTAAAAATATTAGACCTCCTTGATTATTACTTTCTAATTTAGAGAAAATAATCTGATTAGATTTAAAGAAAAAATTTCAAGTTTAAAATTTGAATTTAAAGAATCTTGGATAAAAGAGTTCTCCAGTTTTTTTTTTAGGAAAATTCAAAAGTTAATTTTGAATGAACTCAGTAAAGTTTAATGTAATAGTTATATTTATAAAATTATTAAAATTAAATAAAAAATCCAACTACAGAAATTAAAAGGACTTAATTAAAAAAATAAATTAATATATAGTTAGAATAAAAATAAACAGAAAACGTAAAATATAACAACATTTTGCAAATTTGAATTTTCGATATAATTTACCTATTTAGTATATATGACGAAAATGTATTTAATTTCATACTAATTAGAGTACGGATTTTAAAGCAATAAAGCTGTATAAATCTTCCAAATAAGCTTAAAAAAAAGAATTAAAAATGGGTTTTAAAAAAATAAAATAAAATAATTTCCGGCATTTTTTAAATGACTGTATGGTATTACAATGAAAACCAAACTATAATTTTGAGTAGTCTATCCCGCTCAAAGGTCCCTTCCATAGGCGCAACTAGACCAATAATTTTGGGGGTGCACAAATAGTGAAGAGCTCATAGACCCGTAGGGGCAAAGCCCTCACAACCCAAAACCACTAATCTAATTACTCTCGACATTACACTTATGAAAAAATAACTTCTAATAATTATTTCAATATAAATACTTTGTTTTAATATTTATAATACAATTTATTTAAAAAAAATAAAATAATTAGATCTACCTACCTACATACCTATTTTAACATAATTTTCCCCCTCGGCCACCAAAGTCTGAAGACGCCTATGCATTAGATATTATACAATTTGTCTATACAGACATATCGTACATATATATATTATATAGCTGGGTCCCTGGATACATAATAGGTACCTATTTTTCTCAATATACATTATGGTACCTACATTTTTTTTGGAAAAAGGCTTATATTTTTTAGGGTGCACATTTTAAACTTGGGGGTGCACAAGTCCCCTGTGCATCCCCCTAGTTACGCCAATGTCCCTTTTTATATACCTCACGTCACCACCAACTACATGACTAATGAGCCTTTAAGACGCCTAATGTCGTTTGCCAATGCAAACCCTTACTTCGACGATTTGCTAAATTATTAATGTATATATTTTCAACACAAGTTATTGTTATCAGATAAATGTATTCTGTATTAACGTAAGCTGTATAGATTTAATTTACTTTTATTTTCTCTTCTTTCTTTATTATAAAATTTCTGTTATCAAAAAAATATATATTGTAATGCAAAAAGGGAAAATCCCGTATTACTAATAAATTAAAATAAATTAAATAAAAATGAATATAATAAATTGTAAATAAATAGGTTAGCATCAAAACAAAATATCTTAAATAATTCGACAAATTTGTGTAATTATATTTACATGAATGTTGAGAGACACTGATCTAAAAATGTCAATGTTTACCTACGTTTTACATATTGTATAATCTTATATATTTATACTGATCCATATTTTTATACATTTTTTTAATAATATACTAATTTACATAAATTTCTGTGTATTGATTAAAAAAAAAATTATATTTAGCTGTAAAATATTAATTTTTTCTTTAAAATCTTTACGTTTATATAAAACTAGATTCGATGAATCTAATTAGTTTGGGAAAATAAATTCATTATAAAACCAATTAAAATAATAATGATGGGAAGGGGGGAGAGATAACATATTTATGAGAACATGAACAGTCATCTTTATAATTTTGTTTGTTAGTATACTTATCAAAATAAAACATGTTATCGTAATAATTTTACTAATCAATGTACGAGTTAAGAACATTCTACAAATTAAAAAAATCATATCATTATTATAATTTGTATTTAATATTCACTAATTTTCATTACATTTTATATTTTAACCATGTTCTTTTATTTTCAAACTATAATTACTACATAAATTGAATAACTTTGCACAATCTAACACTTTTATTCATAATTTTCAAGATAAAATATTTTAGTAGGTACATTAGTGTTGGTAAAAACTTAAAAATGTTATCGTATAAAAACAAAAATTCGTAGCATATTAATAAAAATAAAAATAAATAAGTCTGTAAATAATATTTTACCAAATCTACGTATTTTCATGCTTATAAAATTATATATGTAGAAATAATACCTAATTATTAAACTTTTATTATTTTTAGGACTATTGACAGTTTTATTACCTCATTTTTACTTTTTAACTCAGGTCTACAATTTACTTCATAGTCAATTAATACTTCATTAAAAGAAAAAAATGTCTATTATACATTATATTTTCTGTACAGTACTTAATTAAGTAATATATTTCATAGTACTCGTATAAGTGTGCGCTTGTACCCTAATTATCTATAGACTATATGCAATACATTTTTGAATAATTTAAGATAATTATTTTAATTTAGAACTGTAGGCTGTTTAAATTATATGCAAATTATACATACTTAATAAATCTACTATCAATCTACAATCTACTATAGTAAGATAAAATTAATAGTAGCTATTAAATAATATTTTTCTTTTGATATTGACGGAAATGTATCAAACTGTACCAAAATATAGCTGAAAACCGATATTTTTTACTTGTATTACGTTCATTATTATTTTAGTAGCTTTGAATACTACGAAAAAACATTTCTGCCTGAATTAATTTCCCCTGAAATATGATTTACAAATACATTACGTTTTTTTTTTTTTTAAAAAAAACCATTAAAAATCGTACAACATTTAATTCAATATGTATTTAAAATTAATATTTAAAACTTTTAACAAAAACTAACGTAAACTGACGTAGGTATTTATTTTACTGCGTTTAAAATGTTGTTGGAAATAACTCATTGCCTAGATACCTATATTGTTACTTAAATTAAAGATTAAAAATATTTACTAAATTATAACATATTTTGTCGAAAAATAATGAAATTTAATTATTAAATTAAATACATATTACATTACACATTAAACATTGCCAATACACTTTAGCACATCTGTTAAATGTTATCTCAGTGAAATTGTATCATATATAATGGTTGATTTGAGGAAGTGAACTTCGTGATTATCTTTTCTTATTTTCTTCCATTAACATTTATTTTAATGATTAACTATGATTAACAAATATATGTATACTCATGATTGTAATCAGTGCTACTGCCGATTATTAATAAAGTAATACATAACAACCACTGATTATTCTTTTATCTCAACTTTCTGCATGCTATTATTAAACTTCTAAATCAATATTCTACGTTATTGGCAAAATATGCTATATACTTGAAGATAAAACTTTTGTTTTAATATACACTAACACATTGAAATTCTAAAACCAATTCAATTATAATTTATAATCCAAATAATTTCCAAGTACCTAGGTACATTGTTGAGTAGTTATATGGAGTGTGAAAGTCATAAAATGCTCGAACAACATTTAAAATCAGTTCAATGTTTCAATACATAAACAAATCTCTTAAAATCCATTAATTTTAGTGAAAATCAGCGATTGACAATAACATTTTTTATTTGGTTAAGTATCCGTGCTTTTTGACCTTTTTGACATATATTTGTAATAAATAATGACGTTAAAATGATGCAGAACTTTGAATTATATACTTTTTAGACAATAAATGCATAATTTTAATTGATAAGAAAAATAAGTCTAGTTAGGTACTTAATTATTCCAAAATACGATATCTATAAATATTATTAGATGAGGCTATTTTATTCAATTTTTAAATTAAATCAATGGAAGTATGAAATACTTCCATGTTAAAGCTTATATATTTGTATCTACTCAGTTATATATAATTTGATAATAATGGTACAGATTATAAACTTGTATAAAACATAAATGAATTCAAATATTTATTTAACCATTAAAAAATAATAATAATAATAATACATTTTAATATTATAGTATTATTATTTAATAATAATACTACTACTAATAATAATAATAATAATAAGAGAAGAAAAATAAAAACTATTATTGTCTGTACTCTAGCTAGAGGACTAAGATCAATTTAAATTTATCAGTATTTGAGTGATTACCATTTGGTTTCACATACACAAAGCCACGGACATTTGACCCTCGATAAAAATTTAAAATGTTTCATTTTAATCATTAATTTTTTTTATGAACGAATTTCTTATCAATTTATTTATTTTAGTTTATACTGCGCTATTAATGATATGTATAATTATGAAGACTATGAATAATGTATTGCTTATACCATATTGTTTGTTCAACGAGGTACACATAGAGTATTGGATGTATACTGTTTAAGTTCAAAACTAAAATTGACCGATGAAATTGATTTGAATATTTGTCATAATGTATATTCTTAATCTCATAAAAGATTTTTAATAAATCACTATAAATTATACCACATAGTAATAATTATAAATTATTAAGTATAATTAAAATCGAGCTTAGGATTTCTGAAAAAAAAATTTCTAAAAGTAAATTAGGTTCTGTCCCTTAAATGTGTAAATGTGTGCTCACATTCCATTCAACAGAATACGTACCTACTAAAAATGAACTACCTACCAAAAACACCTGTATGAACAGCTCGATCTTCATTGTCGCATATTTACAGTATAAGTACATAAGTAGGTTCTATATAAACATAAATTTCTACATAAAGAGGCGGATCCACAGTTCGAGAACTGCGTCAGGTTATTTTAAAAGGTCACTTATTAGAGCTGAAACGGGATTATAAATGTAGGTATACTTTGTAACAAAAAAACAATGTGATCATAAAATATGTGTTTTTAAGTTTATTTATAATTATCATTGAAAACATTAACATTTATTTTATTTTTAGGATGATTCCGTCTTACAGAGGGTCCGAAAAGATATTTTATACTGGACTATAAAATTAAACCAAAGGCGTGATTTGGAAGATAGATACTCGGAAGATGGATACTGGAGCATTTGCCTCAGTCTAGTATTAACTTCAACGTATAACCGGTACACTACAAAAATATTAGAAGTCTCCAAGAAACCAAATTCGTCAACAAATATTAACTGTGAGTTAACTGACCTGAACCTCCTCTCCACTACAGATCCGCCTCGCTTCTGATTATATTTGTAAGTAATGTTGAGTTAACATGAAAATCTCTAACTTATTTATTGCAACATATTTTCTGAGATAATATTTTATATTGACAATCGATTTGTTTTTAAATAATTAGTAATTAATTTTATCAAATTGAGGTATTATTTAGTTGTACAATAATATTATGTAATATGTGTCTATATATTATATCATGTTATAGTAGTATAAAATAAACTAATAATTAATTATAACTTCTAATACAGTCTAGTTAGTTTAAACTTAAGACAGATAAAAATAGTAAATATTAGGTACGAAATATTACAATACCTAAAAACCATTACATACCTACTTACAAACAATTCAGATAGAGTACACAAAACGGCAATGGATTCTACGACCGATAATAAAATCACCCACTGTATACTAATTGAGTCCCTATACCTGAACGGGGAAAAAATAATATACTAATTGAGTCCCGGGTACAAACGAGACATATACTAATTGAGTCCGTGGTTAGGAAACTAATTGTATACGAATTGAGTCCGAGGATTATTTTGAGTAAAATATGAAATAACCATCCAGAGTCCAGGCACAGCGAAAATTATGAATAATAATAAAAATAATAATAAATAATAATAATAATAATAATAATAATAATAATAATAATAATAATAAAAATAATAATAATAATAATTAAAATTATGCTGCACAGCCGCTCCATACGGATATACCTATATATACATATCATTCATATAATTTTTATGACTTTCGTCAGATAATATAGTAACATATCATACTATGGGTCGGGAATTTTAGATTTTATTTCTATCATCGCTTGTATAATAATCACCGTCTACCGATATCATTTTTATCATCACATTCGTCAGATAACATAATATAATACATATTATTTAGGCCGGACATTTTTTTCATTATATTAAACACTCTAGTTTACGAGGTACGCCAAGAATCATGGATGAAGTAATATTAAGTGAGTAGAATTTTTTGTTACAGACAGTCCTAAGTCTGTAAAAATGGGAAGGAAAATGTTTTTTTTTTTAATTTTACGGGACTCAGTTAATATTAAAACATGGACTCAATTAGTATTATACCTATAATTTCACTGGACTCAATTGGTTTATACCCTAAAACAACCCGGGACTCAATTCGTCATAAAAGGTTATACTGGGACTCAGTTCGTAAGCAGCCAAATCACCTTTTACTCGTAAATAATCGTTTCCCGATTTCAGGCATTGAGTACCGTTTTGAAACACAATTATCCTGTCTAACCGTTGGAATAATTAGTCCTTAAAATAATAATTGTATTTAATATTTATGGTAATGAGTAGATGTTTATAACAATTTGAAAAGTCAAGTAATGTTTAAAAAAATAATAAATATTCATTATTCGTTAATAGTTATTATACTTATTACGTATGCACCAATTTGCATTCATTAAATGTTTGTGTTGTGATGGATAAATATTCAAATGCCAAGAGTTTTATTTTTAAGGCGTTGGTACTAATTCATAAATGATATAAACAATAAAAAAAAATCGAATAATAATATAATATTTATAATTGCTGTAAGCGAAAAAAACACACGTCAGAGAATAATAACTATTGAAAACCTTATTAGTTTAGAAAAAGGGGACTATGAGTATAATATTAACATTTATTATTTATTTTTAAAAGCACTAAACCCCGCATTTCAATATTTATTTTTATCAGAAAACTTTTGACTAAAATGTATATTTTTTATACCAACAAATATAATACTTTTTATTACCTACATGAAATGTATTTAATATTTTTAAAAAGCTATATTTTATCGTTAATAATGACAAAATAAATACCTCATTATTACAGTATGTATGGTATGTATAATATTATTATAATAATAGGCGTGTTTAAAAACAATTTGTATTCAACATATAATGGTTATTATGGTTCTGTAGTTAAAGACGTTTAATGTGTAATGTGTGTATTATACTCAGCTGAATATTATCAAGTAATTTTCAATTACATATTCTTGTAAAGTACTGAATAATGCAGTTCTTTTTTAAATAAATATATAAAATAAAATCATAGTGTTGAACTTACAATTCTTCCTATTTAAATACAAATATTTCATTTATTTTATGCGATTCCGAGAAATATTATTTGTATAGACGTAGGCATTATTACGCTCACGGACGTTGTTTAACATTTTGTCCGTTTCATATAAAAGATTATTAAAAATATAAAACCAATTATTTTTTATATATTATTAAACTTCTGTTTTGGCTGAACCGCACAAGGGCATCTGTATTATATTTAGTTAGAAAGTGGCGGCTAGGTATATATTATCACTTTCGAAAGACGATCCGAAGTGAAATCCTTAAATAGTGTTTATACTTTACAACAAAAATGTAAACGCACTACATAATTTATGAGACTAGTAAGAAATCTTTAGTTTTCAAAACGTAGCGGGTTTTAAAAAAAGTTGGTTGATTATTGTCAGAATGAAGTTTAAAAAACTTTAAATGCAAGTTTTAAGTTTAAAAGCCTTATACTGAATTACATTATAAATCTTAGTTTAGGTTAAAAAATATACGTATTTGTGAACGAAGTACTTCATTTACTCAATATTACTTTTTATATGATGGTATGAAAAACAAAAACATTTCGTATAAAATATTGTAAATCGTCGATCGATAATACTTCCAACCAAGCGATATGATTCACACTGTAATACTATAAAGTAAATTAAGTATTTTAAAAATTAAAATCTTGACGATGATGGACAAAGAAAACGTTTTGAAAAAATCGTTCGTAGTTATTAATATTTTCCTCGTAAACTTCTGACATAAAATAGCCTAATACGAACGTTTGCTTATTTTTGCTGTTGTCATAAGCGTTTGCCGAACAAAATACTTTTGTTTTAAGTCTAGTTAAACCGGTAGTATCGATGGTACGATAAAACTTAGAAATACCGAACGTAGATCCGGTACGCGTCTTTCGGTATTTCTATCGAGAATCAATTCGTATGGATTGATCTTCGATTGTATGCTATGATAACTGACAAAACACGTACAATTTACGGAAACGTTCAGACGAGAACGGTACGCGATTGTGTTGCGCTGAACGCGCAATGATATTATAAATAAACAGTTGACACACAGAATTACACCGTTGCTTATGCGTATCCAAAAACTTACGATACGGCCACTATAATGAAACACGAAATTACAATCTTTATGGTTTGTGAATTATTTTTGTGAACGCGCGGCAGGATCGAGCGTGTTATAAAATAATATCGTTTGGACGGGGTCCAGTGAGTACGCGCACGCACACGTGAAATGCACACACACGGACCTGCCCTCGTCACACCACTGAGCGCTACTTTCGTCCTCGACACCGTGTAATATAATATAAAAGGGATACTCCTGCTAATGCGTTGGGGAGGCAACTCGAGTTTTCGAGTTGTATAAATAGTATTTATTTCTTTTTTTGTACAGCACGCGAACGTTCAAAATGCGTTCTGCGTTGAACGCATATACGGCTTGCAACAGAATATTGTGTACTCTATACACCGGGCGAGTGTCGGTACAGTGACAGTTAAGAGAACATTCGAGAACTGCTACAACGCCGCACGATTTCACCGATCCGTGGACACCCGGAATCACCGCGTTGAGCAGCGCGCTTCGCATGTTCCCCATACCGATCGTGCCTACCTTCGAGCCTCTTTTTTTCGGACGCGACAACATTGGAGACGAACGATCGTTTCTATCTCCTCGACATTTCGTCGGCCCCGTGTGATTACCGCGTGCTTCTCGTTAATGGTTCGCGCGACCGTCGGTCGGAATATTATTATGCGTTGTTCACGGTCTACGGCGCGCGCGATGCATTTTATCGCACTACTATTATTACCGTTGCCCCGTACGGGATGCCGGCCCGTTCGTGTGTGTGGGCTTATTGTACGACGGCGAACCGGTGGGATATTTTTCCCTCCGAACAGAGTTGTCCAAAACATTCGGTGAAAGCGATCGTATTCGTACGGGCAATAACAATAATAGTGATGGTCGCCGTCCTTAAAACCGTGAACGGTATCGCTCGTTGTTCGCGTCGCCGATAATTAAAACGCGGACGGCGCACGAATCCATTAGACGAGTCTAGACGGAATAGTAACATACATGTATATTGTTATTATAATTGTTGTATACGCTTCGGCTGCGAAGCACGAATGTAATTCGTCAGAATACACCGCGCGGTGATTATATTTTTCGGAATTTAAATCACCGTAATTACACTGGTACGCGTTTTTCATTACAACGTCCGCAGCGATTACCGTACATTTTTTCGCCGGTGGATCTGCGCGTTTGTACACGCGTACCGTAATGCGTTTGGGGGAACTAAAAAACACGAAAAGGTACTTTTGGTTCGGTTCAATCATCGGTGTAGTGCGTAGTAGTAGCGCATGAAATCCGTGGTAACACGCCCAACGTTATCGTCCATTATCGACTTATCGCGCGTTATAGACTCCATGCAACGGCAACGGCGTTGTTGGCATTCGGCGGCGCGTGTGTGGGCAACGGACGTACGCGCCCACGGGCTGCATAACTATCGACATCAAAGAACGTGTGCACCGATGGTAAAAACGTGGAAAGAAAAAAAAAAATCAAATATTTCAACGACATTCGTCGGATGGATAATATTTCGTCGGGCTTCGTAGAACCCGGGAGTATCGTAAATATTATTTTCGTTTCCTCAGGTCCCCACCGTGTACGGCTTCGTACGAAATCTCCACACAACACGTTTTATCATCGCTGCAGCAAAATAATATAACCTCGAACGCGCACACACGCGCGCGCGTACGAGTACACACACATGTGTGCCGTGTACGGACAGCGGGTGCGTGCGTGTACAGTACACAACAACAATATAATAATATATGCGGCGGCGGCGGCATACCACAGCACACGAAACTGCTGTCGGCGCGGCGGTGGTCGTCCCTGCGCCGTGACGTCATCGGCATAACCGCATCGGAATTCCGACACGAAACATTTTTTCGTACCGCGGTGGGGGTACGGACCGAACTACGTTGGCGCGGGCGTGCGAGTGCGCGCGTACATGTGTGCACCACGGTGCATCGCGGCGACGTTCGTTTCTTTCTTTTCCACTTTTACATCGGTCGCGTTCGGTTCTCTTTAGCTGCGCAGTTGCTCCGTTGCTCGTCTCCGCCGCCGTGTTTTGCGCTCCTCCATGTCACATTTCATCGTTTTATCCTTCGCTCGTCCTCTCCGTAACACGTTCATTTGCAACACCGCGGTCGGTCGCGCCGCACGTTTCATTCTATTTACGCGCTTCGCTATACAACTACGCCGTCCCACGTTATTCCGGTTTCTCGTATCCTCCGCTTTGCGCGCAATCCGTCCCGTATCTCGCCGTGTATTCCTCATTCACAACCGTACAATCCGTATTTCGTTTCCCGTCCGTCGTCGTCTTCGCCGTTCCCGAACTTCGAGCTAGTCCAATGCGTCACGGTGCGCCCGGAATGCGGCGGTTGAACGTGCGTGCGTGCGTGCGTGCGTGCACAACGGTGTTCACCGAGTTCACGCACGCGCACCATCCGTCCGAACCGCTTCGTCGTGGCACGGCGAGAAGGGCAGCAGTGATGTGTCCGGTACGCACGCGCGAGCGCACACCGTGTTTTCAACCGCCGCAACACGTTTTTCGTTTTTTTTTTTCCCTTCGTCGCCGCCCCAACGCGTGCGCGCACCACACGGTCACTATTCGTTCGAATTCCGGTTGAAACGGAACACGTGTGACGGCGACGACGCGACCGTTGCCGTCTCAATGTCAAACGCGCATACCCACGCATCCGCTCTTTCTCCGTCCGTCCGACGGTTTTCCACGCGTTTTCAAAAACATTTATCAATGTTCAGCAATCACGTGTGATCATCGTGCGCGCAGTACGCGACCTATTCGTTCGATGGGGGCACACCAGGTTCATACGATAACGGGTAAGTATGGATGGTCAATGTCCTAGCACATGTTCTTTGTTTCGCCCTCCTCTAATGTGTAACTTCGTTTTATTTTTTTTTGTTTTTGTTTTCACCACCAGCGCATTGCCGTCAAACCACGTTGTTTTTTTCGGCACGCGTCACTGCCACCACCATCACCACCACCACAACCGGTTCTTTTGTTTCGACGATGACGTGCACGAGGTAAACGACGACGACAATGCCACTGCCCCTACCGATGTACGCGCTAAACCGACGCGTTATTACCGTACCGCCGCCTTCTATTTCTCCATTTACACTTCTACGACGCACAGCACGCAGACAGTAACAAATAGTCCCGTTGTGGTATTGTCTGCGGTCGGCGTCCCACGTTTTCATTTTCCTATTTTTCCTTTTTCCAACTCGATGGCGGTTTCTTAAGTGCGGTCTCAGGTAATATTGTTTTGCGTTTAATAGTAATTTATTATTTTGTTCTACGCCGTTTTTTTTTTTTTTATATCCGCCATTTTCAATGTATTATCGGACCGAATTTAGTATTAGGTTAATACTCCGTTTTAGTAATAGTTATAGTAATAGTTTGTATTGTTTTTTTTTTTTACCACCCTAATATTTGAATATTGACTGAGATCTTGATAAACTCGCCTGTACATTTACAAACAAGGCGAGGATATTGAGATCTTACTTGGTATTCATTAAATGTCATCAAAAACTGATTAAATGTATATTAATATTATATTTACTTATGTACTTTGTTTTCTGATTAAAATTGTTTGGTCAGAATCCGTTTTATGTCTATGGTAAATTATTTTTAGATTTAATGCTTTGAAATGTGTAATTAAACATCTAGTAGATTTTTATGAATTAATTATTTTCACATTGTTAATTAAAGTCAACTATTAAGATAAGGTGTGTTATTAATTTCCTGTAGGCTAATTGTTAATGTTTGCCGATGATATTTTTATTTTACTGTGAAAACTATCTGTACCTAGTTGTTACTTTTTATTTATAAAATTGTTTGAATATATATTTTTTAAACACTACTGTTTTCTTTAAATTAAGCGACATATTTATTGTTCCATAATTGTTGTCTATAATAATTTATTTTGTCAACTTATTTATATAAGTTATTATTTTACATTTTTAGAATATTAATAGACTAGTTTTACACTAATCATTTTAATATTTATAAGAATTGGTTACTTTATTTTTTTTGAAAGTGTGCTAAAAAGCATCTTATTAAATTTGAATAGGATTTAAAGGTACAATATTAATTTTATAATTTGATGTTAGTTGACGTTACTATTTACATTAAATTTTTCCAACATTCTTATTTCTATTTAAAATATGATTTTCTATTAAATAGCTTATGAATAATTAAATTAATTGTGATAAATATTAACCTATAAAATGCAGTCAATAATGTAAACTAAGGTTGATTATTGACTAAATAAAATATATAAAATTGAATTAATGATGAGTTTGGTAAAAAAAAATAGAAATTTAGATTTAATAGTGCAAATTCTATGGACTGCCTAATATATTAAACTGAATAATCGTCATTATATTTATAAAACTTTTTGATATTTAAAACTTTATTTTAGTATCTGTTAAGAAGAATCTTCGCTTATGTGGAAAGGGATTTAGAGACTACCTATATTAATTTATTTTATATTTTTTCAAAAAAAAAAAAAAATGTTTTATTAATTAAGTAGCTTATGATCAAAGTAAACAACTGTTAATAATATTTTTATAATACTTCCTGTCAGAAATTTTAACTTTGTACAATTACTGAAAACATAATAGTTTATTAGTGATACATAAATAAAATAATACTAATGGAAACTTGTAATTAATAGTGCAAATTTTACAGACTATCTAGTGTATTAAACTAAATAAATGTTTCAGTTAATTTTTGATTATTATATTTTATTCTTATGCAATCGACTATTACTGGTTTGGGTTTGATTTATTTCTGAACAGTACAACAGTGTTTTAAGATTATTTTTTGTATCATAAATTCTAACATTTTACACAGTTCTGCAAGCAAATCGGAAATGACTGGGAAATACTATTTTGAGTAAGACTTCGATAACTGCAGTAAGGTTATAACTAGGGCTCATAATTTATAGCTTTAACATTTTATTTTTTTAGAGGTTCTTGAAATACCTAGGTGAGCTATAAATTTGTTTTAGATAACTAAGAAGCTAAACACGAAATTTTATGTTGCATATTTCGAAGTATAAAAAATATTTTGCTTTTTTTTCAATTTTTCCGACTTATTTTTCCATATTTAGAAATTTGTTATTTGCTTTTATGTTTTTTAAGTCTTTTTCAGTTCCATTACACTTAAAACATTTTTCTTAATAATAACAAGTAATTATAGTAGTATTAATTATTTATATTTATAATTAACTCATGTTAATTAATTTTTTGGTTTAAATTATATATTTCTTTGTATCATATAGCGATGCAATCGATATTTTAATTATAGGAGTTGGACATTTTTTTTTACATATTCTTTTCAAATATATTTTTATATTTTTATTGCAATTTAAGCACTTATATCAATATTTTTACGAGCATACTATAGCGCTTATAACTACCATTTTTAGAGTTATAATTTATGAGCCCTGATTATAACTTATGATTATATATATATACATTCTTTCAATCTCTCTCTGCATAGTTCTCTGTTTAAAAGTATCAATGCATAATAATTATAAAAGAACAAAACTTAAAATGTGTACACATCGTTCTTTATGTTAATATAAAACGCTGATGAGTAATATTAAACGAATAAGTATCGTTCTTGCGATAATCAACAGCCTCGTACGCGTTTCTGGCGACTGCTCTTTTTGTTAATACTATTGAAATAATAATAACTCCACGGACGGATCATAATATTATAATTATAGTGTGTTTTCGTAGAATGCAAAGACGTTGCCGTGTTTCGTTAATTTGTGGGATCAGAGGGTTTTGTTATACAACCTATTTTATCGTATTGAATCGTAGTATTTTATTAAAAAAAAAAATTATTTCGTTGTATATTCTACCACGTTGTACAGAAATAAATAGTAGTTATAATTACAATAATAATAATAAACGTGAGTTATTATAATTGAAACGAATAGCACAAGAACGTTTTCCATCTACAGACGGCTGGCTCTCGAGTAGGAACACTTGTATGGGTTATCAAACAATCCTCATGTGTGATTGTGTCATAATTGTTGTTTCGTCGGAGGTTCGTTACGAGAAACAATATATTATTTATACAATTGGTTCCCATAATAATACCGAAATCGTACAAAAATTACGTGGCTATCATTATTATTATAACAATAAGGTCTCAAGGTAAGCAAATGACGAAAGGAATATAAATGTTTGTATATAAAATATTAACTTAAGTTAATATGTTGTGCAAATAAAATAAAATATGATTCATAACGTTTTGCATTGATATACTATCCGACGGATGAAAATATATTATTTACGAGCTACTGACTAGCATATAGTTTCAGGTATCGGATAGAAATGTAGAATATCTCTGACATCAATTATGCTGATTACCATATAAATGTAAATAAAACATGCCGTTTCTTTTTATAATTTTAATAATGGTTCTCGATGAAAATTACATTAAATGTATTATTTATAAATTATTATTTTTATATACATGATGTCCGAACGATAATTGATAATAATAAATTCTTATCTAAAATGAAACAATATTGCCTACTTTTAAAACAAATAAAGGTGAGAACGTATTATCATACTTGGCATATTACCCTCTGATAATGATTGTATAGAATTTTTTAATTTTGTTTGTTTTCCGTTTGATACGTCAACGCCAGCATAATATTATTTACTTTTATTAAAAACGATAAACTGTAGAATATTATATTATTTTCCTTATACGTATACTATGTAGTTTGTTAGATAGACACGACACTATTTAAAACTTTTAACGAATTAAGAATTTATTCATTGCATTACAATTACAATTATTTCACGTATAACATATTTTTATTTTTTCGTTAACTGAATTCTATAAATGTTTTTCAATTATTGTTTTCATTATAAGATATATTGTATGATACAGGCATTATACGTTTTCAAATAAATACTGAAACCTATCTGATATATGTATTCGTGACATCCAGGGATTATTCTAAGGATTTTTATCAACTACGCATTTTGTTTAAATAAGTCTATCAAAATAGAACTATGATCTCAAAATATACTGTCAAATTATGGTTATAAATGATAAAATGTGTAGCTTCTATGTGAAGTAATTTAAAATGTAATGTATTTAAAAGATATAAAATAATTTGCATTCGTGTTCAAAGTATTCTTTTTAATATTTTTTAATAAATTTCCTTTTTACTTATTTTATAAATCATAATTTTATGTATAAAATAACACTAAACAACATTGAATTAAAAATCAATTACGCAAAAGTTTATTATCAAGTGCGCATCTACCTTTTCCAAATACGCAAAATAAGCCCTGACTAATAAGTCACTGACTTCCGATCGAAAATATAATATAGGCTCATATTATTGTTATTGTGTTATTCGTATTTTTTGAGCACATATTTTGGAAATAATTAATTTTAAGTGACGTCGAAAGAACATTGCATTAGCATTAGGTTAACAATATTGTAAAAATAATGTCCTTCCAAAGAGTAGGTAACCTATATAGTTTTAAATTGGTCTGCTTGTATTCAAATTTACTTTGAAATTTTGTGTATAGTATACTTATATAATTAATTTTCCTCCCATCTTACTACGATCGATTCGTATTTTAAAAACGGTGTTCGTTGTACATCAGATTTGTTGATAAAAGGAGCAATGACATTTGCTTACACATTGTGTACATTCAAATTTAAATATAATTCAAGATTACGAACTAGTACTTTAGTCCGTTTCTACACGGTGATAATATTACATCGTTACATCATGTCTTATTGTAGTAATATAACTATTTAAA
>NW_020272859.1:142686-153359 GCF_003268045.1 Sipha flava | reverse complement strand
TTTAAATAGTTATATTACTACAATAAGACATGATGTAACGATGTAATATTATCACCGTGTAGAAACGGACTAAAGTACTAGTTCGTAATCTTGAATTATATTTAAATTTGAATGTACACAATGTGTAAGCAAATGTCATTGCTCCTTTTATCAACAAATCTGATGTACAACGAACACCGTTTTTAAAATACGAATCGATCGTAGTAAGATGGGAGGAAAATTAATTATACAAGTATATGTATAAAATTATATGCGTCATTAATGAAACATTTAGTTTAATAATTATCGACGTATTTTAACTAATTATTGTTTAAAGAAGTGTACATTTTTTGTGTTCATTAGTAAAAATAATTTAATGTCTTCTTATTTCTCTCTCTGCAACTGAATTCCGTTATTTTATTATTATGTACTCGAATGTTAGTGTAATATTTTTTCGGTGCATTCGAATTGCAATTGCGTGTGAAAAAAGGGTCGAATTGTGTCCGCGTTGTTTTTTACTCAGATACGAATTACGTGTCCGATTTTTTTTAAGCAGGTAAGAATTAATATAGGTTTACAACATTACTGTAATATATATATTACTGTAGTATAGATTTATTATGTAGAATTTGAAGAAAACATTCTTCATTTAAAATACGTGCTTTCGTATTATTTGTAGGATAGGATTGAAAATTTTTAAGAATTATATTTGTTCAAAGAAAGAGCGCATTCTATGCTACCGTTCTATCTTTGTCAAGCCGAGTCGGGTGCGGGAGGTTATTCAACGTTGGACGAAGTTCGGGGTACAGTCTTAATATTACTTATGATAAGTTTCAAGTTCATAAAAACTCTCAATTTGAATAATTTAATTGTTTTTATTATTTACTAATATGTTGCAGTAAAACTGTATTTAGTTAAAATAATTATAATTTAAACATTTCAAATTATTAGGGTGTTTATTGGTTTATTTGTATATAAGCATAAAACTCATTCAGTATTTGACTTAATGGTCTTAAATACATTTTGTAGTTATACAAATAAATAAAATATAAATATATGTCTATATTAATAAATAGTATATAGTAAACAACAATTGATACTAGATCATACTAGTTAATACTTATAAAACACAATACTAATAAGTTATAACATATTTATAAATGTTATTATAGTTCCTACCTATTCTAAATAGTTAGCTATATGGTGTTTTGTTTACATTCACAATTCAATGAGTTATATTTATAAAACTAATAAATAAATATTTTATTCCAGACAAAATTGCTTTTTAAGGTTATAAGTACTATGGTAAGTATCACATAAGTTAGTGTATTATGTTCTTAAAGTTAGTACTACATATATACATGTTATAAATAGTATATAATTAAAAAATTCAAGTTAAGTACATATGAAAATAGTTTTACATTCAAGGTTTAGTCAGATACAGATAAATATGCATATGAAGTGATTAAAACATTTTATTCTTAAAATATTTCGTTTAGACGCACCTTTTTAAAAATATTGAAAAATAAACTATAAACAAAAATAATTTAATTATTTCATATAAATCCAAAAGTCGGACACATACATTGATCTGTGAATTATTGACTAATTAAATGTTAATTATGTATTTATTTTACGTGGATAGTATAAGTGTTAAAGTATACAATAGTATTATTTTATGATATATTTCATTCATAAACCAAATCAATCTAATAAAACATACAATTTAAAATTTAATTAAGAACTTTATAAATACAATTTTTGAACCATGACGATTTTTTTTAAACAAATTATATAATTTCCATAAAAATTGAGTGATAATGAAAATAATTTGTTTACTTACTTTAACTCGTTAGCAATTAAAAAAAACCTTATAAAATTTATAATCTTTAATTGTATAATATAACATGTTATTCTATGCATTTTCTAAGTAGAGTATTTGTATACAATTTGAATGTAAATATTTTACTAGTGTACTACATTTAATTATAAAATGACTGATTCAAGACTTTAAAGGTTATATATAAAATAATTCCATATTCACTAAATTAAATGTAATCACAACCATCACATTTATGTACTTTTATCAAATATTATAAATGTAAAGAATCTGATGTTTTTTGTTATTTATTTTATATGTTCAATTACAAAAAATGTATAGTAACTATAAATTATGAGTTTTATACTTTAAATAAAAAGGTATTATTTTTATTTTTAATCCGTCCAAAGAAAACTAATTGACCTTAGCAGTACCGGCCCTAGAGGGGGGGAGGCATGTGGTGCAATCGCATAGAGCTCCGCACTTGAATGAGGCTCCACAAATGATGAATTATGAATATCACTTTATCTATAAACAAAAATAATATAGTCCCAGTACGCAAATCGCAATTTGCGGATTGCCTAACCTGTGGTTTTTACAGGAAACGGATTGTTATCGACAATAATTAAGACTGTACTAATTATGCATAGCTTTAAAGTATTGTATTTGCCTGCATTTGTAAAATTGTTTATCGTCAACGACGGTTCGAAATTTAGTTATAGCATATATTTAATTATATAATAACATAAAAATATTTAGATTTCTATAAACAATTAATAAATTAATAAATTAATATATATATATATATATATATATATATATATAGGGCACCATCAAAATTCAGCATTAGGCCCTGAAAATTGCCGGGCCAGCACTGGACTTTAGTTCAGAACATTAAATTAAATTTTAAATTTTAACTATGCATACAAATAATATTATGGAATCTCTCTTAACTTAAATATGTAAGAATATTGGTAGTTATAAAATTAAAACATGCAGTTATAACACATAAAAGTAGTGAAATATAATAACAACAAAGTATACATTATAAATTCAATTCAAATTAAAATATAATAATTTTGTTTAATAAATGAATAAAATTACTGAATAGGAATTTGAGTTTTTAAATATCAATACCAAATAATATAAGTATTAAATATGTATTTCATGTTAGGTTTGGTTATTAAAGTTAAATATTTATTTATTATTAGAAACTTTAATATTTAAAAAATTAAAATTTATTCAATATTATCTAAAAATATTGTAAAATAATATGGGTACAAACAACTTTTTTTCTGATATTAATAAAATTAAGATTTTTATTTGTTCTTTACATAAATAACAATTTTTTTCTTTAATTAAATAAAAATGTAAACAAGATTTTATATATTATTTAAGGATTTTAGATGACTATGGTTTAGTTCAAGATTCATTACAGAATACAATATTTTAATATTTCACTTATTTAGAAACTACAATACACTAATAATAATAAAATCATCAAATATATAAGTGACTTAAAAATAAATATTGATAAAAGTACACCGTAATAAACATTTAAAAAAAAAATAAAAATATCAACCATTATTACTGAATTACAGTTTCATCGGTAAATAAAGGTCAATGAAATGTGATTATGTTTGAGTCTAAATAATTTTCGACATGAACGTTATGATATCACTGTTTGGGCGCTGGATCGGTTTGGTGCTAACCTTTTTGGCGTTTTAATAGATAAAAAATCATAAAAAGAAAAAAAGGTATACGCTCATATTTATAAAAAATAAATTATACTTTGTATTATTCTAATAAAATGTTGGTCTAAAGTTCTCATAAGATTTTATTTTTGTTTCATTTTTCTGTATCAATTGATATACAATTGGTTTGATGCAGCAAATACAATGTGGATATGTATGAATAAATCGAATAATATTTATCAGTTATTACCATAAATTAAATAGGTATATAATAACACTAACAATGTAAAATAATAAACTTCAACACAATTATTGTTATTAGGATATTTTACTTTTAATGCCTTTTTACAATTCAACTTGTTACACTGTTTAGTACATTGGTATGTCCTATATATATTTAACAAATGCACAAATTTTTAAAATTGTGGCACCAAAAAAGTCAGCACCAACCAATACAACGCCAATACAGCAGCGTCAAAAAGGTCAGTACCAAACCGATCCACTGCCAATTTGGCAGCGCCAGAAGTTCTAGACCAAAATAATTTACCTAACTTTTTAAATTGCAACGGATAAAAGAATGTTAAAAACTGGATGTACTATTCGAACCTTTTTTTCTTCGTTTATTTAATAATGGATTGTTAGAAGTATTTAAAGCTTTTATATTAATTTGATCATAGTCTACTCGCATGGTAGCTAATGATCTTGTCATTTCCTCTTGTACTTCAGGCCATACATCTTCAGATTCTTTTAACATTTTACCAGTATATAATGGTGTTTGCGGAACTTCAGTATAACTCTGAAATATTATAACAGATTATTTAAATAATTTTAATATTTCTAACATTTTCAATTAATCAAGTAGACCACTTACTGCAATCCATTTGTGTTTAACTACTTCTTTAATAGATAGACGAGTAGATGGATCAACAGATAACATACTGGATATTAATGTTTTAGCATCACTAGATACATTACTCCACTCAGGATTAGGAAAATCAAATTGTCCAGTTTTAATTCGATTTTTCATACCTGGTGAAATAGCTTGGCCATGATTACTAAAAAAGGGAGGAAATCCACATAATCTGAAATATATTGGAAAAAATATAAATTATAAACTTTAATTAAATATATGTATATAACAATTTATTAATATTAAAGACTGCGAGTGTAGTTATATTTTAATAGTTAATTTATTCAAACATACTTACAAAATATACATAATAACACCTAATGACCATATATCACAACTTTTATCATATTTTTCAGGACCCAAAACTTCTGGAGCTGTATCAAATAATCATAAAAAATTATCAAGTAACTTGTTAATAAAATGATATTTATTGGTTTATAATAATATACTTTTTTATAACAATAATTATATACAGTTAATTAATTATTAAAAATAAAATTTTATAATTATTTATATAAGGCAACAGATATGATTAGTGCATTTTTGATACTATATTAAATATTGAATTATTAAATACCAAATAATTTTAACCAAATATTTTCACAAAAAATTTTACTGAAACATTGATGAACAGATTTAATAAAGAACTATAAGATAATATATTTAACATGTATTAAAATATATTGAAGTTATGATTTATAGTTTTTAACTAACCAACATAATATGGTGTATAGCATGGTGTTTTCAATGGAGCTTTTTGTGATACTTCCTTGGCAAACCCAAAATCAGTTAATTTTAAAATACCATTGGGCCCTGTAATAAAATAAAAAAGTAATTGAAATTAATATGATAATATGAAAATATTTTGATGACCTCTTTTTAAGTATATTTTAAAATTATATATTACCAGGTTTAGAATACAAAAGATTTTCCGGTTTCAAGTCTCGATGAGCAATATTAAGATCATGGAGATACTTGACAGCTGAACAAATAGCTGTCATTATATGTGCTGCTTCTAAATTAAATAAAACAAATTAATAGTGTAGAATATTTACTGTATTAAAATTACTTATTAATACCTCTTTCCGTAAACGCTCCCTCATTATGTTCTTGTATACGTTGAAATAATTCACCACCTTCCATACTGAAAAAATATTGAATTTTAGTAATAATTATTCATAAATAAAAATATTTAAGATAGTCAAATGATAAAAATAAATATATTTTCAAGCAATATAATGATTTAATTTTTAAAAATTAAAATATTAAATAAAACCAAAAAGTTTTAATTATTTTATTTATCAGTACAGTAAAAACATTAATTAGACTTTTCTTAAATAAAAAACTTTATTTTTCATTAAAGTACTGTTAATGTTATAATTTAACAATGAAATATAATTTTGATTTTTTCTAGACATTTAAATGCATTTTATAAAATGCTTTAACTTTTAATATCTTTGTTTTGTTTTAAAGAAATTAATAATTTATATACTCATATAATTTAAATCCTTTTTCAGACACACTACATACATTTTAGGGTTTTAGTAATTCTTTATTTCGTCAATGATTTTAATAATTATGTAATTTCAAATTTTTAAACAATGTTAAAAGTGAAGAAATATATTAAATATATATTCTATAGTTATAAATATATATACCTTTAACAATAATTTATGAAATTCATGTTTTTACAAATTTACAAAATAGTGTTAGTTTAATAACAGTTTTTACTTTACTTTCTAAACATGTAATGTAGAGGAAAAAATGTTATACTTGAATAGTTATTTAGTTTATGTACCTATTTTATAAATTAATAATAACAGTAGTAATTAGAGGTTCGAATGGAGTCATATTTTTACTGTTGCATCATATAACATTTAAGTGAGTTCTTAGTATATTAGCAACATTATGAAGCATTTTAACCTTTCATAATTTTTGACCATAATTTTACTCATTTACATTGATTATATATGTTACGGGTAATGTTAACATTTGGATAATGTCAAAATTATCTGGCTAAAGTTGACATTAGCCATCTGTTATGGATAATATGTATATTTTCGTTTATAAGCAAGAATTATTAACATTATCCGGATAATGTTAACATTAACCAGTCAATATTGGATAATGTTAAAAGTTGTATATTAAATATACTATAGAGTTTTTATTAGCATTCTTTACAATAATAAAGCGTCGGACTTCCAGAGTATAATATCTTATCTTGACTTGTAACCGAGTTAGTCAGTTATCTTACCGATAAAGTGAATAATATATCGATATAATTTAATATTTATCTTAATTGTACGACATTTTTTGTTATAATTTTATATACACTATACAAAATACGACGTCGTGCATTTATTTGTTATTAGTCTGCTTTCAGTTTTCACATGTGATAATTGCAAGCACAGTGTTATTAGTATTAAACTGTTAAGTGTTTTAGATTGGATTTTTAATAAAATAGAAACAAAACTGTAGTTTGATAATTTATTTGAGAAATTATTGTCTGAAAAACGAGAAGATAATTAGTCTTATTTGTCAAATGTAAAATATTTGAAGATAATTAATGAATTAAAAGGCGGCAATAAATTTTGTCATTTGAATAAATTAGAAATTATTAATATTGGAGAAGAGAAACTTATAGCACCTGTTAAAAAGGGTAATACTAATTTATTATATTACGTAAAAAATGATTAATTATATGACATACTAAATGAGAAACACCTTAATATTGGCCATGGTGGTAAACATCGAATGATGGCAGAAATAAAAAGAAAATTCAAAAATTTGTACTTATGTATATATAATTTATTGTATGTTAAATATATTTAATATTGTTAATGATTTACAATGATTTTATCTCATGCACGTTAAATTGTTATGGTTGTTAAGACATTATCCAAAAGTTCTTGGCTAATATTATATTATCAGGTTAATGTTAACATTAGCCAACATTTAATAATATTCATGGAGGGTAATGATAACAGTTGGCTAATGTCGGCTTTAGCCAGATAATTTCGATATTAACCAAATGTTAAACATATACATTAAAGCTGAATGAGAATTCAAATCATATTTCTTTAGTTATAATAAAAATGTATTCCATCAATTAATAGTAAATTTGATTTTTAAAGGACTAAACCATTAATTTAATTGATACTAAAAAATTACTTAATTGACTTAATATTAAGTTTTTATTAAAATTAAATGATTATTAATATTTATTAATACTTAAATAATATTAAGTTAAATTATGCTCTAAAAATATGTTATATATATGATATTCCTAAATAATTACCAAAATATTTATAAACAATTTAAGATCTTAAATTGATAAACTAATATTTTATTTTGAAAAAAAAATAAGCATGTATTTCTTTATTCAATTATTTTAGTTTTAAATTGAAAAAAAATCTAATATAACTATCATTAAAATGCTGAGTTATAAAAGATAAAAATTTTTATTGAGAATATGGGGAGATAAAAAAGATTGTTGCTGTTTGCTATTTTTTTTTACAAACAATTAAAATAGATATTAAAAGTACATTAAAATGACCAATTAGTTTATTACATAGTAACAAATATCTTATATAATATATCTTCTGTAATATTTGCATGATATAAGAAATCATCTATTTATCAAATAATTAACTTAAATGTAATATAAAATTATATACATATTACATTAAATGAAAATCATGAATTTGATTAATTTTCTAAAATTAAAATTGATAATTTTTAAGATGATCGATTTATAATGTTAATTTATTAAAAAAAAAAAAAAAAAAAAATAGATGATGTTTTAATATTGTATAATGTATAAAATGTTATGATAATTTGGTAGATAATAAGTAAAAATCATACAAAAAAAAAACTGATCATGTCTTTCAAAAACGAAGGATGATTAAAAAAAAAAAAATTATTTAAATCATAAATAACCATGATAATTATCAATAAAATTAGTTTCATCATTTTTCATTTAATATAGATACTTAAAGTATAAATAATTAAATATTTATAAAAGCATAAATAAATATTATTTTCACAGTTATTATTTTTCATTATTAAAATTAAAATCTTATAACTTTTTGTAAACATTTTGTATTAAATACTTATAAGATTTAAAACACAAATAAATTATACTTCTACTAAAGAATAATATTATTTATTAAATGTGTTTCTTAATATACAGAAAGAAAAAAAAAATTACATTCAGTTAACTATTGTTGTGTGAAGTTGCTGAGGATGTACTAAAATATCAAATTTCCAAATAGAAATGTTTAAAGATTTTTTTTTTTTTACCTATAAATTAATAGCTACTAATAATTTATCAAAAAAAAAATATGTATACATGAATTGGTTTATTATACAGTAAAGCCTCAATAAGACGGAACTTTGGTAAGATGGAAACCTTGGTATAACGGAACATTTTTTTGGTTCCGTTTCAAGTTACATACAATTAACTAACCCCGTTAAGACGGAAACCCTGTTAACATGAAAATATCATGGTCCCAAGCGATTTCGTCTTATCGAGGTTGTATTAGGAATTATTTCTGTTAATCATAATACAAATAAAATTAGTGTATAAAATAAAAATCATGACCTGTACGATGCTAATCAAAATGAACTTAAATTACTTTTAAATAATTAATCTCTTGTTTGTTTGTTGTACTACATCAAATAAATGATTTTTTTTTTTTATTAAATCACATATATCAAAAATCAGGTGGTATGGATTGATGCATAGTTGGTATAATGATCATAAAGGTGTACACAGGGTGTGGATATGCCTGGGCACTACCCAAAAATTGTATTTTGTAGTAATTATAATCAACATAAATTTGTGATAACTATATACTGATAATAAATAATAAATTTATATAGTTATTATTTTTTCTCTGTTCATTTTGTTCTGTTGTAATAGATCTACTAAGAAGAATGAAGTAAGAAAATTATCAATAAAATGTTTATATGCACTTTATTGGACAATATTTAATTAATAGATATAATTATGGAAAATAATTTAAAGGCAGTATGTATAATTATTGTTTTATATTATTTAGTATTGAAAGGTAATAAAAGTTAATTGGGATGGATTTTCCCCTTCCCTCTCTTTGTTAATCATTCTCAGGCACACTCTTAACTTAAAAGTCTGTGTCGCTTATGATAATTATTAAAATCTTTAGCCAACTTATAAAAATTGTACTTTATAAAAACTGTAAATAAAAAAAAAAAGTAGTAATTTTAATTGATAAACCTATTAATTGAAATTGTTTAATCTAAAAAAATTCTTGACACCTTTATTAAACACTAATTATAATTAAAAATATGTTTGTAATAATTTTGTAATTTTCCTAATCATGAATAATGATTACATTAAAAATAATTGTTTAGAGTACATATTAATTTATTAAACAAAACCTACCATTCCATGATTACCAGCAAACATTTTTTTTCCATGTACACGTTTTCGTACACATCGATTATATTAACTATATTTATACAACCGCTAGCTCTCCAGTGTAGATCAATTTCTCTTCTGGCTTTATGACAATCTACAAGAACCTATGAAAGAATAAAAAAAAAAAAACAAGAATAATAAAAGAACCAAAATGATAATACTAGTGAGTTTATACGTCACTTATATGACTGCTGTATACTATGTACCTTAAGTGCAAATTTTTCACCGGTCACAATGGAAAAACACTGTACCACCTTGCCATTGATACCCAGTCCAAGTACATTGTTGGATATCTTATAATCATTTTCAATGGGGGTTGTTTTAGTCTTCTGGTTCAGAAAATATAGATCGTGCCCTTCCATGGTCGACGTCGTTGAGCTTGTCATGATGCTACCGCGATTGACGTACACCAATTACTGTATATAACATCTCGAACCAAGTTTCTATTAGATGACTGCGGCAAGGTCTCGGTCGACCAGGCAGGTGGCAGTGACACAAAAATCGATACCAATAATTGTTTGGCGACCACTTTATATGTTCAATTCCCGTTGATTTCAATTGAAAGAAAAAAAAATTATTTACTCTCGTTCTAAGCAACGACTATCCATCAAAAGTATCAAATTTATAACAAAATCGCATTAAGAAATGTACCTGTACACAAAACACCAAAAGCCGCTCGTTTATGAATATATAATTTTAAAATATGTATCTATAAATATGTATATATAAATATTTATGCACGTAAATATACACACATGCCCATACACACACACACACACACACACACACACACACACACACACACACACA
>NW_020272859.1:33012-142676 GCF_003268045.1 Sipha flava | reverse complement strand
ACACACACACACACACACACACACACACACACACACACACACACACAAAATATTCGATACGTAAGTACGCTTGATAACGTGGAGGAGGTGACTTGAGGAAGGGGATAAACAAAAAAATAATAATAATGATAATAAAAACTCGATAAAAAGATAAGGATAGAACGAATTCAGTACGTAAATATTATTAGTACTATAAGTATATTATATATATTGCCATAGTGAATAATATAGTATGTTTAGGTGGCACAATAACGGAATATTTACATACGTATGAATATATATATATACCTCCGTACATGGCGTATCTAAGTAGATAATATTCAAGTTTTATTTTGTAACGTGTCATGTTATTTATTACCTACATTATAAATGATATTGTAAAATATGGTCGGATGGTGTTATTAATTATGTTTGGACATTGTTTTTCATCTCTAAAATCGATCAATGACATTTTTCACGTTCGGTTCTGTTCATAAAGTTTCTGTGTTCATAGAGTAACTTATTAGAATTGTTATTTGTTGGACAATATTCAAATACTGTTTAAAATACGATAGATTAGTATTTTAAATATTTTTCTCGCAGTATTTATATATAGTTGATATATGCTTGGGTTATAACATCCTTTAATAGCTGCGACTTTAATTTTACGAGGGAATGAGTAGTAATCTTATTATAATTAGACAGCGATTGATAAAAATTGATAGAAATTATATTCATTCCCTTTCTACCTCACTCGTCAAACTCATAATACCTACAACCAGTGCCGTGTTAAAGTATAATGCCACGAAGTGGGATGAGAAACACACATTTTGCCATCTCATACATTCCCCACCCCTATCTTATAATGTTATAAAAAAATGATAGCTGTAAAAGCTGACGCTTTGTTGATTCACTCAGCGAACAAAATACCTAGGTACTTTTATAATAATAAATTGTTAAATTTTTATTTTGTGGTCATGAAGCTATGAAAACAAAAGTGAGTAGATTATACACAATTTTGTCAAAATATTAAGTATTTTTTTTATATATATAGAAATAATTGAGAATTTCGAAAAATTACTTTATTAAGTACAAAATCCCTCTACTTTTTACTTAGTGAGGTAATTTTGATCTATAATCTATAAAAATACCGGAGGAAACTTTTAGATTAATTCTATTATACAATTCGAAAATTAACCTTAGAATCTAAAATTATGGATATTTTAAATATCATTTTAAACGCAAAATGTTAATTATTTGGTCTTGTAATTCAAAATCAGCAATATAACAATACTAAGTAAAAAAAAAAAAACAAATAAGAAACCGCAAAAGATACTATTAATGAGCTTATTGAACGAATAAATCAAAAAAAGTATAACTTTAACCCAAGTAATTTGTATATATATGTATAAAGAACTACCTACATATAATGTAGGTAATTTATACGAGTATATATATAGTAATTATTTTTTTGATTTTTGCAAATAAAATGTTGAATCAGTTGAATGAGAAAAGTTATTATGTTGGCATAATAACTAAAAATGTAATTGTTCTAAATATTAAGTAATTTTATTTTCTATTTAAAGCGATATTGCTTTTTTTTACGAACACTGATCATAATTATGTAAAATAATAACACTGATGTAGTATGTTGTCAAAGTTAGGTACTCGTATCCGATTAAATTGCATACTTTTTTAAACGCTTTAGGTTATATAATTTGAATATATGAATACTGAACCTCTTAATAATGAGCAGACGATTTGAATGTATAACATCATTATAAATGCAATATGGTAATAAACTAATAACGAATATTTATAGCTCGAAACGTAAACGAGAAACAACAGTACACACACATGTAAATCCATAACCCAACTAATATTTTGTAATAAACACGTATAGAATTAATAACCAATAGTTAATCGAATATATAATTACTTTCAAAGCGCTTGAATATAAAAGATGATATTTACGTCCTTTATATTATATACAGGTCCGTTTTTAAAATATTGCTGTTAGGGGAAATACAAAATTTTCTGCCCCCCGCTCTAAAAACATTGGTAATTTATAGTGGTACACAATTGTTTCTTTATTTTCTGTACTTTTCACAAAACTGAAATTGGTTGCATGCTCAAACCACAAGGCATAAAAAAACATAATTCATTTTTTTTAACATTTTGGTAATTACAGGAAAACTGTAAGTTATAATTATTTAAATAAGGAAAACACGAATATTTATTATTATCTTACTTGTAGATGCATTTAAAATTTAAATTTAGGAGATAAAAATAATATTTCTTAGTTATTTAAGAAACCAGCACAATATTTTAAGTGGTCGATTTTAAAAATATTATTTTAGTTAGAGGCGTAGCCAAGGAAGTTAAGGGGTTACCTCCAACCGAAATGTTTCTTTTATTTTATAAAATATAGGTATAATTTGGCATTATTATACATTTATCGTGACATCATTAAATTATCAAGACTTTAAACGTATTAAAAAACTTGTTAAGCATTCAAGAAGATCAAATATTTTTTAAATATAAGTTACTTTTATGTATGTGTATATACAAATTTTTTTGAAGATTGTGTTAATTCAGTTTCAATAAACTAAATAATAACACATTTTATATTTTAACTAATGTTTAATCGAATTATTAAAATTAAAAAGTTGATAGGAAAGAATTGAAAATTGAAAACTTTCCCAAAATATTTTTTTGGCTATGCTATTTATTTTAGTATTTTAAATAGTAGTTGATAGGTATACACACACTTAATAAATAAAAGGTGTAGCTACTATTTAGTTTAGAAAAACGATTTACAACATTTTTTTTTGGAAAAGTTCAATAAAAATAGTAAAAATATGAAAACTCATAAATATTTAAAAAAAAATTAATATAATTATTTTTTATAAGTAATATTAATTACATATTATTATATTTTGTATTATATTTTTGTATTATTATACCCATTAAGTAAAATTGATGTATAAAATCGATTGAATAAAATTTCATTACTTTGTTTTCAATAAGAGAATGATAAATCTCATTTATTTTGGGTAAGTTATTCGTAATTGTTCAAGAAGTTGACCTTTATAGGACTTCAGAGCCTCTTAAATATTGATATTATACCATTATGCATTATGTTACAGAAATCAACCAATACGGCGTAGATATTTAAAAACATTGTTTCCGAGTACATCAATACATCATCATATCACTTTTTTTGTAGAAATGTACGTATTAATACTATAGTAATAATAAGTACATTTCTAGGACAAAAATCAAAAAAAAATTATAGTTTTTGTCCACAAATAAACATTATAAAATTAATGGTTATTAATGTATTTTTAAAGAATCTAGTTTTCTATAAAACGGTAGCGTCAGATACATTTACTTCCTGTTAAAATGCACCGCTAAAAGCTCGCAAACATTTTTAAAACTTATTTTTTATCATTGCAACTATAAAATATGTGATTTAATTCTTACTTATTATATAGGAACAACGATTTAAATAAGGTGTGATTAATAATCAATGGTTATTAATCGTATTAAATCAATTGTTTAAAATGCATGTTCCGGCCGATCACCTAAAGCTCATTAATATCATAGGTTGGTGCTAAAATCGAACTTAATGAAAATCAAAATTAAATTCGCATTCAACATAATAATATGGAATGACAGGTTTTGTGAAGGGTTTTCTGCTTCAAATTTAGAAAACATTAAAATATACGGTAATCGTACGTCGTAGAGTGAAATATTTTGATAGGTTACCTTGGCATGTACATCGCAAGTGTATTTACGTACGTATTTTGATAGGTAATGATTTTGGTTGTACATATTTCTTTTTTTTTTTTGCTTCTTCGCGCGTCCTCGCAACGGTGAACGACACCAGCATTCCGGTGATAATGGAGGTGACTAGTTTTTACAATTTTCTGGTTGATTGGCAACACTGTGGCAATTTATCAATGTTTGATTATTATCATTTTCGGATGAACTATCTTGGACGTCTCTACCCGCACCTCGAACAATCGTAATGCACCGATATTTTTCTCCGCATCGATTTAATTTCTAGGGAAAAAAATTGTGTTATAGATATTATTATTATTATTTTTGATTTTAATCGTTTACACTTCTCGTATTCGTTTCGTCCGTCCGTTCATCGTTCAATAAAACAATTATAACCGTATTATAACTATTCATCGTTTCAGCTTACCGTGTTGCGAATTAATTTAACTGTTATCGTCCAATTGCTGTACGTTGTAAAGTTAGAATTTTAACTTTTTCGTGGTAAGTTAATTACTTGTGCGTCTTGGACCAAAAATTTCATATCCGAAATGGCAATTTGAATTATTTTCATAGTTTGGTTCAACGGTCTAAACGAAAACGTGTTTTTGTTGCTGTTGTGCTATTTGTCTTCTGGATTCGGGAAATAAATTGTGAATACTAGCAAAACCATTAAGATGAAATTTGTATTGTTGTTGGTACCTGTATAGTAAACCAGTTTCATAACTGCTGTAATTGCAGTTTTTGTTTGAAGCTACAGCTATATCCATATTAAGTTTGAGATGTATGCAAAAGGAAAGAGCGCAGCGGTGCCATCCGATGCTCAAGCTAGAGAGAAGTAAGTAAAAATTGTTATAAAAATAAACTGTAAATGTAGGTACAACATTATATTATATTAGTAGATATTTATTTTTGTTAAGTATATTACATTTAATTACTTAATTTATATTTCTTATGACTTTATAACTTAATAAATAAATAATTAATTTATATTACTAAATATTGTCTTTTTAGTAGTTAGTAATACATAATTTTGTTTGGAATTTAATAATTTATAATTTTTTTATAAACATCTAAATTACATAAATATTATGATTTTTATCATAGAAATAATTTCTGACCAATAAGTTTATAATATTAATTTTGTAAAAGTAAAAACAATTAAAAAAATTAAACTTTATTCTTATGAAAATTTAAAAAATTGAAGACTATACCTCTTGCAATTGATATAATAAAATAAACTTGTAATACTTATGTGAATTAAAGTTAGCTTGTTGATTAGATTTGACTACTTCTTGAGTTTTGTTTTTTTTCTTGGTTGAAAAAAATTACTTCTGAATAATAGTTATAATAATAATATAAATTGCACCTATTTATTAATTAAACATAAATAATAAAAATACAATTCAATATTAGTGGAAGTAAAGTGATCACCAATCATATAACTAGCAATAAATTATAAAAACTTGAATGTGCACAGTTTAAACATAAAAATCTAATATAATTTATAATTTTAAATCTATTATTTATTAATCATGAAAGGTATATCACATCTAATTTAAGGCTAAATAAATACAATCTGTTTATGAAATTGAATTAAACAATTTTATAACAGTAATAGGTAATATAAAAACCTAAAATTGAAGTAAGAAATACTTTTCATTAATTATATAACAAAAAATAACTTTAAACGTGGTTTTGTATTAAAATATCGCTGTATCTATATGGCCGAACATGGTTGGTAAGATAAGGAATACCCGGCCATGCTAAGTTAAAATAAGAAATATGTCAATAAAAAGCGCCTTTATATGAATTTAAGGAGTATTTTTTATTTTCTTGTATTATTCTTTATATATATGTATTTGGTAATTGATTAATGAGATCAAATTTGATGTTTAATCATTATAGTTATTTGTTTTTTCAGTGTTTTTTGTTCAGTGTGTTTCACTCCTCAGTTTTCTGTTTTTTAGTATTTTTCAGTGATTTTTTTTTAAAAATTATATTTTAACTTTTTAATATGAATACGTGGGAAATTGGTTAAACTTTTAATTCTTATTTTGATTTCCATAATCTTTAGAGGTGTACAAAAAAATATTTTTTTTTGATTTTTTAATATCCAATTGTTGGACATTGACTCGAAAAAAGACCATATGACCTTACTGCACTAAATATGTATAAAAAGCTTTATTAAATATAATAAAGACCAAAAAATATAAATAATAATTAAACATGGATATGTTCTGTATGTAACCATGATATCAGATCAGAGTATGTTTTGAGTGATTCTTGTTTATTATGGTATGGTGAATCTTGTGTTGGATTTTATTTTAAAACTAAACTAATAATAATGTATAGATTCTTCATATATTAAAGCCATAAATATCAACAGTAAATAAGTAATAACTTATACTGGTTTATCTTGATAAAATTTTTAATAGGATATATTCAGAAGCGTTTATGAAATTGTTCTGCAGGGGGCAAAAAAAAATGTAAGCAAATACTAGCAATAAAATTTATCACTGCATCTTTCATCTACACAAAAAAACTTCTTATTTTTTAACTGTGATGAAAAATGCCAGGGGGGATAGTAGTTCTTTCTGCCTTCCTCATGGTGTCCCTGGATATGTTATATAATATTATTTTTAATCACTAATTGAATTTACCACTCATAAGTTTTTTTAGCGTATTACAAGCCTTGAAGGCCTTTTGCCGCTTTTACCACTTTTCCGCAGTTCCCGATCATTTGCATCCTCAATTTTTGTCGTTCCCAAGCTTTCCAGATCTTTATTTACTCTATCAAGCCATCGCTGGAGGGGGCCTTCCTCTTGGCCTCTTGCCGTTGGATTTATTGATTAGTACATTATGTATTAGCTTATCCTTCGCCGTCCATACATGGCTAGCCCACTCTAGTCTTTTAGCTTTCAGACATGCTTGTATATTTGGTTTATTGAAGATGCTTTCGATGTCCTCATTTTTTCTTCTTTCATAACTTCCTGTCTCCAGGTTTATTATAGGACCATATATCTTCCTTAATATTTTCCTATCGAATATTAGGAGTTTTAGTTCATCGCCTCTTGTTGTCGACCAAGTCTTACAAGTGTACATTTTAATAGGGCGTAGGTAGGCTATATACAGCTTCGTTTTAGTTTCTCTTGATAGTAACCTTGATGACAACATGCTTCTCATAGTGTGACATTCTCTATTTGCCGAAACAAGTCTTAGTTTAATTTCATTGTGCATGTCATTTCTTTGGTTTATATTAACCCCCAAATATTTAAAATCTTCTACTTGTTCAAATAAGTATTGTCCAACCCTGAGACTTTGCATAACTGTCAGCTTTCTCGTAACAATCATAAATTTTGTTTTTCTAATATAATATAATACACTAATCTAATATAATATATATATATTTTAAAAAAGAATTAAAAATTGTAAGATTTGATTTGATTTGATTTATAATATTTATAAGCTTGTTAAAATAACATTTTATTTTTAATTTATTTCTATAGAAATTTCTAATTTTATTAAATAGTCATGGATTGATTAGAATACTTCTGTAGATTGGGCATGTCTGTGCTAAAGGATGATGTATTATGATCAAATTCAACATTCACCAAACACAAAAATCATTATTTTAATGTTATGTCAATTTGTAATGTTTTGGCTGTTTCATTTTTAATATGAAGTATAAAATTTGATAATGAAAATCTTAATGATTTGATCTATGAGTGGTGTAAACTTGGTTGAATCAAATATTTGATGTAAATTGGCATTTACTCATGATGTATGATGTAAACCAAATATTTGTATGTCACAAAGTTGAACTATTGTTTTTTGAAAGCAATAATGAGCTAAACTAGTTATAAATATTTATTACTATTCTTGAGTACTTCTTTAATACTAAAACATTTTTCTCAGGAAAAGCAAATATTTTAAAAAATTTAACTTAAAAATAATAGTATTATCTAAACTTAAGTATATAGTTAATATTTATTTTATTTACTAATGACTGCAGCATAATTATTTATAAAATAATTATTATAATTCTAATTTCAGTAGTGTAAACAAGAGTTTTAAGAAATGCAAAAACTATTATACCTACTTGTTAGGCACTTCAGAAAATGTTACCATCTTTGCTTGGTCTGATAATTTTAAACAAATCATTAATAATGAATTGCATTTATATGTTGAATATGTAATATAAATTAAACTTTTTTAACTCACTTAACTTAACTTAAGTTTTTAGAGTTGGACAAGTACTGGTTTTTTATGTCGAGTTGAGTTTCAATTATTTCGGGTTAAGTTGAGTTTAATATTTGAATACTTGTCTTAAAAGTTGAATACTCGACAATTTGAACTGTCGAGTACTCGAAAAAGGTCGAGTACTCTAGAAAACAATTGCAGTTATCAATCTGTAAATAAATGTTATCATAATAATAAAATGTATAATATCAAGTTGAGTACTTAATTCAAATTGAGTACTCGATTAAGTTGAGTATAGTAAAATACTTGATTTAAATCGAATAAAATCAAGTACACATATTTACAAGTACAAACATTTTATAAAGTATATTATTCATCCGACTCTAAAAAAATTTAAATTAAAAAAATGTTATTAATATGAGTACTTTTAATTTATCCTGATTGAAATTATAATAAAATATTATTTTTGTTATTTCTTATTTACCTACCTACAATATTTTTCCCATGAATATTTCAAATTTGATTAATTTTATATATTAGAATTTCACAGTTATTTTATTTGAGATAAGTAGGTTTCTTTTAATCTGATAATGTTAATTTATATTTTAAAAGTCTTCATCAAAACATTTTATTTGTTTTTAAAATTTTTTAAATAACATTAGTTAGTTTTATTTTTTAGTAAATGTGTTAGACTTTACTACAAAATGTATTTTAATATTTAAAATGCATGCAATATTCTATATACAGGTATTATTAAATTGTCTAGTTGTATCAACAGTTAGATATGTTAATGTATGACCAAAAATTAAATAATTTGTTAAGAAATTTAAATATGTTGTGATATTAACTATTTATAGGTAATTTTCATTATCTTGACTATCAATGATTGATAGTAATGTTGATTATAGAGCGTTGTATTAATATTTAAATTTGAAACAGATTTTCATATTTTTAAAAGTTAATAAAATTTATATCATCTTTTTTAATTTCAATATTTATAGATATGATTTTATCATGTGATCCACTCATAAAACAATATCTTAGGTTTAAATACAAAGCATTGAATGCAAGCTGTTGCACTCTAGTTAGTGAGCAATAGTAGCAGATGTTAAAGAATAAGATTCTTCATGTTTGTTTAAATAAAATTAAAATATTTTCCACCTCGTGTGAATTATTAATTACTAACCTAACCTAATCATGATTACCAACAATTGTTGGTAGTCGTGATAACTTAAATTTGCTTATTTAAAATTAAATATTAATTACATTTAATGTCTAAATACACATTTTATGGTTATAAACATTTTTATAAAAATAAATATAACATTAATTTGCATGATACCTAGGTAAATTTAATAAATTTAAGCCTAGTATTAACTTAAAATTGAATAGATATTTTTAAGAAATCTGTTATAATAAAATGAAAAAAGAACGCATTAGTGTTATAATTTAAAGTTTGAAAAATTTTTCTAATAAAAACATTTGAAAACTTGAAAATGTCTTGGTTCCAATCAAAATAAACTATTAAATGTAGTTTTATTTGTTTTGATTTTTTTTTCAAATAGATCAAAGTTAAATTTTTAATTATAATCAGTTAACATTTTTTTTAATGTTCCAAAAATAGTAAGGTAATAAAGCTTTGTATGTTTTCAATTTGAAAATATATTCATTGCTTTATATTGATAAAAATTTAAAATAATTTTACAAAATAAAAAAACAAACTATTGTAAAATGAGTAAGGTTTTATTGATCACAAAATTAATAATAATAAATATTACTTTCATACATTGTATTATATTTGTCAACCATATTTATATTATGTATATAATCATATTTTAAAAATAATTTTCCCAGTATTACTATTTAAACATACCTATAAAATTGTCTCATAAATATGAATTATACATGTTTGCTTGCAAAAATATTAAGAAAATATAATTTTTTTAGTTTACAAGGAATGTTTTTTAGAATTAACTGGTATTATACTAAAAATTAAAATCTATAATGATATAATTTTTTTGTTTATTTTTTATTTTGTAAAGGCTATAAATATATAGTTTATTACAGTAATTATGCAAAAAAATTACAAAACGGAAATTTTTTTGAAATTTTTAGATTAGCATTGTATGTGTATGAGTATTTACTACACATTGGAGCTCAAAAAGCGGCTCAAACATTTTTAAGTGAAGTAAGTAACAAATTAAATTTTGCCTATACATTTCATGTACTTATATGATTTAATATCATAATTTGTTTGTATATTCTAAATTATTCACTTATTTATATACATTATTTTATTTCTAAATTTAGATAAGATGGGAAAAGAATATAACATTGGGTGAACCTCCTGGATTTTTGCATTCCTGGTGGTGGTAAGGAGTATAAAATATAAATTAATTAATGATTGCAGAAACGTCACTAGTTGCTTATTTTATGAAATTAAGATATTTGTAAAAACATATACTAGTTATGTATTTCTATGCATTGAATGTAAAACGTCTTAAGTTATACTTCTTTTATCATATAAATAAATAATAATCAGTGTTCTCATACTAAATGCATAAAAACACATGACTTGTATATGTTTTAATTTTATAATATCTCAATTTCATTAAATATGTAAGTTGTGCCGTTTCTGCAATCATCGATTCAATTTTACATTATACTATATTATTTAATGTCATTATTATTATTGTTTTTTTTTTTATCCCCTGTCCAACAATAAAAATCACTGTGTCTTAGATTTTTGGTGTACAAAATAATACTTATTATAATAATAATAATTTGACTATAGCTACTATAAAAATAGATTGAATTGATTATAAAAAGTTTAAGTAAAACTATGATTTGATTATGATTATAAATTCAATATTCTGTTTTATTAAGACGTATATTTGTCATATTAAACAATCATCAAAATATTTATATTCTTTAATATTTAATCATAGTATTTTATTTTTCTTTACCCACAGTAGAAAATATCTTTTTTAAGATAATTATGAAATAATTAATAATAACTATTTTTTTTTACTTCAGTAACCTAAGCTAATTTTTAAAGAATGTTATATTGTTTTTATATTTAATAAATAAATATTTTTAGTGTCTTTTGGGATTTATATTGCGCTGCTCCAGAACGACGTGATACATGTGAGCATTCTAGTGAAGCTAAAGCATTTCATGATTATGTAAATATTTTACTTATTTAATAAACAATTTATACATTTGTAATGGGAGTAATTGGTTTTTAAAATTTATTTTTAGGGTTTTGTAAATGCAGGTTATGGTGTAAATGGTATTGGGCATGTAAGTATTTTTCTTCAGCATGAAGTTTATATTAATTTAATACAATATATTAATTACAGAATGCAGGACCTTCTCCTAGTCCTTTAGGACAAATGCCTCCAAATGATGGAATGCCAGGTGGCCCTATGCCTGGAAGTTTTTTTCCAGTATGTTATAATTTATTAATTATTAAAACTATCTTATTATTTTATCAATTTTGTTTTAATTTTTTTAATAATTCAAAAATGTACTTTATTTCAATTATAAGAATTCATCAATGAGACCATCACCTCCAAGTCATCCTTCAGCACAACAATCTCCTCACTCTCAACCTCCTTCTCATGGACAAATGATATCAAATCAGGTGTGAATTTAAGAATTTTCTTGTATTTTTTAATTTTAAACTATTTTTGAATTTTGTATTCAACTTATGATTTTGTTTTAGCCATTTATGGGCCCTCGTTATCCAGGTGGTCCAAGACCTGGAATTCGCATGTCACAATTAGGAAATGATTTTAATTCTGTAAGTATACAAAACTATCAACGCTAAATATTATTAATTTAAAAATAAATTTTGCTTTATAATAAAACGTATATATTAATTTTTAAGCCTTCTGGTCAGCCAATGATGCCTGGTATGGATCCTTTAAGACAAGGTAAAAAAATGAAAAATTCATTAAATTAATAATTAAAGGTATAGATTAAAAACAATTGTAATTAAAATAAGGTGTATTTGAATGATTAGGAATGAAAGTAAAAAGAATGTATTATTATTCAATTATTTGCTTAATAATATTTTTCTCCCATGTAGGTGAAGCTGGAGAATATGTTGTAGGTTGGCAAGGTAGGCCAGTATTATGTTAATTTTATTATGCACACCATTTCATTTCTCAAATATTTTGTAGTTGATACAATGATAATTAAATACTACTGTTTATTTTTCTTTTTATTAGTTTTAATATTTAATCGGACTAAGGAATTTTATTCTGAAGCATTTAACTATTAGAATTTTTGTATCAGATACATTTTATTTTAACCTTTAATTTAAATGCATCCTAGAATTCAATTAATTGTTATAATTTATTTTGTTTGATTGTTTACAAGCATGATATAATAATTTTAGTTTTTAATATAATTGAAATTACCAATTTTTTAAAAAAATTTATTACATTAATGTTATTTTTTATAATTGTTATTTAGATTGTATGAATTATCTTAAACTTGATTTTATTTTTATTTTATATTTTTAATTTTAAAAACAGAAAATTGAGTTATAGGTTTGTATTTGAATTGATTTTAATAAATATTTTAATAAATATTATGTATACATGTTTTTATACAAATTAAATAAAGCTAAAATTGTTTTCATTCATGTATAAAAATATTAAAAAAAAAAATAATAATAAATATAAATTAATGATAAACCACACATTATTATAAATTTTATTTAATTTTAACTCAAGTTATAAGTGAAAATATTTTTAAAACATTTTTTAAGAATTTACAATTGTATATGAATATTTATAAATATTATTTTAGTATTTTTTAAGACCTTATTTTAAAAATGTATATGTTAAATGCGTACAATTTTCTTTAATGAGGATGCTTACATTTTTTTAACTATTACAGAAATTTTTATTAAAATTTTTTTAATTTTATAAATAACATGTAATTTTTTTTTATGTTTTAATTGTCATAATTTGTTTATTGTTTTATTAGCTACAAGTATATTCTAAAGCACCATAAAATTAAATTTAAAAGAAGTTACACCTCATTGTTATAATTTTAATTTAGACTATTAGAACTGCATACTTCAATACATTATGTTTGTTCGTAAATATTTAATTTATAATTAGTTTTTGCTTGTGTAAATATGATTCATTATAAAAATTATATTTTATTTAAGTATGTTATTTATTTATTTAACAGGAGGTATGGGACCCATGAATCCTCGTATGAATCCTCCTAGAGGTCAAAACATGAGCCCTTTAGGATCATATAGTCCTGGAATAAGAGGCCCTCCTCCTAATACCACCATGGGACCTGGTGGCAGTGGACCAAATATGCCATTGTCTATGGGTGGACTAGTTGGAAGGCCCCAATGGCAACCAAATGCAAATACTGTAAGTATTATATTTTATTTTCAACTTATGCTAATAGTTTTCGTTATTTAATTTATCTATATTAATATTTTTAATTTATGTTTAATATATGTTATTATGATACTACTAATAAGTAAACAAATTTTTTATGTATCCCAGAAATAACAGTAACTTCAATTAATATAGAATAAACTGGAAAAACCTTGGTTATACTCATAGTTTCCTTTTTTTCATAAAATATAACTCGTATTGTATAAATCAGAAAAACCATTCTGGTAGAAAATCTATGTATTATAAATAAATAATAATTTCTATCTATAATATTACCATTTTATTGCTGACTATAAGAATTAACCAGTGCCACTTTAAATATAACTATAGTTGGAAAACATTTTGTCATTTTACAACTTAATAATTGTACTGTTAATTGTACTTTTTTTTTTTTTTAATCATAATTTTTTTTATCTGCTGTGATATTTTCCTTTCTAGTGTTATGAATTTATTTTCATCTGATTTCCTAAGCGCCCAAGTTTCTGATCCGTACAATATGACCAGCCGTTTTAGGCTGATATACAAATATTTATTTATCTCTCTTGATAATGAAGTTGAACTTAATAATTTCACAAGGTCATAATAAATCTTGTTTTCCGCTTGGATTCTTGTGTCTACTTCTTTGGTAACATTATTTTTCAGTCATAGTTGATCCAAGATATTTGAAAGAATTAACTTTCTTAAATCTAAAATGATCTACCTTCAATGCGCAATTCATCCAATTTCGTCTTCCTATAATTATATATTCTGTCTTTTGTACGTTAATTGAAGTTCTACTTTTTGTGCTGTGTCTTATTGACGCAATTATTATCTTTTACTGAGTCGTTTTACCCTATCCTGAGATCCGTTCATCAGTATTATGTCTCATCAGCGTATTCTTTTAAAGGAATAGCTGAGTTTCGAAGTTTTATTCCTTTGTGGGGTTCAATTTTCATCTCTCTTATAACATTTTCCAAAATCAGGTTGAAAATAAATAGGTGAGATGGAATCACCCTGTCTAAGACCGGACTTTACTATAAATGGATCCAACTTCATGTTTCCGACTTTAATTTTAACCACGGTTTCTATCATGCTGATTAAGACTAAGTTGATCTACTCCTGTGGGAAATTGAACTCTTTCAAGATATTTATAAGTCTCGCCCTGTAAATGCTGTAGTATGCTTTTTTAAAGTCAACGAAATTATTGCTATTATTTGATAATTAAGTTAGTTTTATTATATATAAGTAGTTCTTTATCATAAACATGTATAAGAATTTAGCAATTACTATTTTAAACTCTCAATTACACTTTGGTTATTAATAAAATATTAAATAAATTTAAATGTTAACTGTAAGCTGATGCAATATTTGATGCTGGTTTACAAAGTTAACTTCTATTTCGTAGTATTTACACATTTGTGATTATTATGATGTTTGAGGTTTTTGCTTAATAATTTGGTTATATTATTTAATCATTGAATCAGGTATTTAAACTATTATAAAAATTTTATTTAAAAAAATTAATATTTAAAATTATTTATTTATTTGTGATAAACGAGTAATAATCATTTTGTGTGAGCAATATCAGGTTTACATTTTAAGGATTTTACAGTAAGAACTAAAATTAAAACAATAATAATGAAAATCAATTACAAAATATACATTTCTATTAAAAACAATACGTGACATAATCAAAAAATTTACATAATCATTAATAAAATTTGCTAGTTTTAATGCTCTAGGGAAGAAAGAAGTGGAGCTACAATTATTTTTGTAAACTGGTACATGAAATAAGTTTGAATTTCTTAATCGGTGATTTGTTATATTAAACTCTATCATAGTAAGTAGATATGGGGAAAAATATGATCATTCAACAAATCATAAGTATACATAATATCTGCAACTTTTATTCTTACTTCACAAGATTTATTTATTTGCATAATATACATATTATTTGAAGTAAATTGAATATTTAATTTGTAAATCATTAATCTTTAGAATTTATGTTGTAAATTTTCAATAAGATCAATAAATGTGATGTAATTAGGTGACTAATTCAAAATGACAAATTCAAGATGAGATCTAACAAGCGAATAAAACAATATTTTCAATACTTTCATATTTTTAAAGTTAGCTGTATTTCGGTTGATAAAACTAAGCACCTTAAAGGCCTTTTTAGTTATAAAATTTGTATGAGAAGTGAAAGATAAATTGCAATCAACAGTTATCCCTAGGTATCTAATTGAAGTAACTTATGTGACGGAACAAGTATCAATTTTATATTCAAAACTATTGGGATTTTCGGAGCGTGAAAAAGTAATAACATTACATTTTTTTAAATTTAACGATTAACTATTTTGGTGACTCCAAGTTACAAATTTATTCAAGTTTCCTTGCAATTTTAATGCTTCTGATGGAGAATAAATCGTAGAAAAAAATTTTGCGTCATCAGCAAATAACAATATGTCGACAATTTTATCAAAAATAAAGGGTAAATCATTGATAAAAGGAGACTTAAATGGGAACCCTGTGGTATTCCAGAACTAACTGAGAAGTGGAAGTACAATGTGACACTTTAACCGCTTGAGTTCGACTGATTAATAGGACCATAAATAATTTAAGAAATTTCCATGAATTCCAAATGTAGATATTTTCTTAAGAAGTAAGTGATGTTTGACCTTATCAAAAGCTTTTTGAAAGTCGGTATAGATTGAATCTGTTTGAACATGATCATTTAAGGCTTTAAGTATTTTAGACTAGTAAAGTAGAATATTAGTGGAAATTGACATTTTTGGTCTGAACCCATGTTGGTTATTACAGATGAGAGGAGAAACAATTATGGATAATTTTTTAGTTATTATGGCTTCAAATGTTTCGGGAATAATAGACAGTTTTGAAATTGGTCTATAATTAGTAATATTATGTCCATCTCCTGTCTTATAAATCGGGGTCACAAACGATTTTTCCAAGAATCTGGAAAATAATCCAGGTTCAGTGATTTATTGAAGATAAAATGTAGTGGTTTTAAAAGTACAGCACAACATTGTTTTAAAAATATTGATGGTATACCATCGGGTCCTGTCCCTGCATGCGAATCTAAATAAGTGATAAGGAATTTCGTAAAAATTATCAACTATTGCATCGAGTGACAGGTCCTTGTTAAGATTTAGATCAAAATCAATATTGGAAAGAAAAAGAGATATATGATTGAAATTACACTTTTTAAAATTGAAAATATACGGTGACTCATAAAAATCACTTACTTACTGAGGAGTATTTAAATTTAATTATCAAGTCTAAGGGAGGATGAATTTCATCCTCCCTTATTCATCCTCCTCAATTGTATGCACAGAGAGTCGACCCATTGAGAGAAAGACGTAAGTTTAGCATTCTCACTAAGCATTAAGCAGTCGAGTGTTCGACCTAGGCAATTTTTTATAATATTACATTGTTTTAGATTCAAAAAATTTATATAACTATCAAATATGATGCCACCAGATCTATGATTTTATATATTTGGATCAACAGATCAGTCAAAATTACTTAAATTAAAATGACCAACTATTACAAAATAATGTTCGGGAAATTTAAAAGGAATAGAATCAATTATATCACAGTGATTTGAATATATATCAAAAGATGCATTTGGTGGTCTATAAACGCAACCTATAATAATTTTTATGTTGTTGACAGTAAGTTTCAAAAATATTTGTTCGATTCCGACTTCGGAGGCAACAGTTAATAATTTGCAGTTAATATTTTTATTTATAGCAATTAATGCACCACCACCTCTAGTTTTTCTGAGACCTAAAATGCGATCTTTTCTGTATAAATTATGATTATTAAAACCTTGTTCAGCATCAAAAATGTTACTATTTAACCAAGTTTCATTTAAATAAATAACATTATAATTAACATTAAATAAAGCATTACGTAAATATGAAATTTTGGTAAGTAGACTAGGTACATTTTGGTGAAACATACTTGTATTAATTAAAAAAATTTTTCAACATGATTATTAGAACGATCATTCCTAGAGACTATTGTTAGAGTACTTCTTACGTATCTGATGATTAATTCGCTTCCCTCTTCACTTGATCTACGAGACTCTAGTTCTTCACGATTTATTTTCATGTAGTTTCTGTGATATAATGTACGGTCTGAGCTGATACCAATATTTGAAGACGGATTAAGTGAAAATAATTTTTTCTTTGATTTTAATATTTCGAAGACAACAACTGGTGAGCTAAAAGCCGCTTTAATTGGACGAGGTTTATCACGACCACGAATACCCAAACGTATTAAATTTGTCGGTCTAATAATTTTATCACAACTAATAATTAAATCTATTAGGTTACTTACAACATTATGGTCGTGAGTATTTTGTCAGCGTTGTTATCTGAGTTAGACTCAGTAATGTTGTATAATATTAGATTGGAAGCCTCATACATTATGTTCGCCGATCTCATTAATGATGAATTCTTCGGAACAATGTGAAATATTTTTAGTATTTTTTTGATTTTTAAGGTCATTCACTTAGCAAACGATTTATTAAAATTTTCAATTCTGAAATATCACGTAATCCATTATTGCAGGATTCGCAAAAGAATTTTAAATTACGAGTTTTTAGAGAAAGATATTTTATTTCGCTTGCTGATAGACCAATGCATTGAAATACTAAATTGCATCCATCGCATTTAACGGGCGTATCTAGTCCAGCGAACATGATAGAACAAATGGAACAATTTCGAGTATTTGTAGATGTCATAGCTATGAATTAATATATTATTTTAATCATAGAAAACTAATAACAATAACACATAAAGTATTAAGAGAATGCACAACCTTACAGCATGAATGCACAATCGCAAGTGAAAATTAAAAATTAAAAATTAAATTAAAATTTAAGTTATTGATTTTTATATTAGAGCTATATTTAATATTCTGAAACAGCTTCAAAATTACGTATATAAAATATATTTGTGTTTATTAAACCTAAAAAATGTTGGGAACTTTTTTAAAACTAATGTCATTAATTAATTTGCAACAAATTAACTTAAACTATTTAACCACATGCAACGTTTCTTTGTCATTTATTAATCTAATATTCTAATATTTTAAAAGTATAATACATAACTATTTTTTTGTTCTCAAAGATATTTTAAAAAAATGTAACATACACCAATTAAAAATAAAATATAAAAATCAAAAAGTAAAATGTAAACTTCTCTGAATTCTATTATTCTATTATTCTCTGAATTATAAAAATTAATTTAATTATTATTTTATTTAATTTAATTATATTTAAATAAAAATATTACAAATAGTTATTAAAAGGTATATTTTAATTACTACAGTCTAAATTTGATTAAATGTATATGATTGTTTTATCATTGTATTGTAACTAATAAATGTTAGATATTTTACTATCCATATTTTGATTATGATCTTTAATTTAACATAATTACATAATTTCTAATCCTTAAATTATTAAATTCAATATATTTAATAGCATAATGAATTTATTTTTGTATTTTTATGCTATAGATGAATAACCTTTATTTTTTAAACATTCATTTATTTATATTTTTCAGCCTATGAGTTATTCATCATCATCACCAGGCGCTTATGGAGTAAGTTTAAATATTTTAATTTTATAATAATTTATGAATATTACACCCGATCTGTAATAATGTAACTAAATTAGAATTTAATATCAATATAAATGCTGTTAAAAATTTGTTATAACTTTAGTTACATGGTTAAAAAGAATTTATAAAGAAAATTAGGTTTATAAATAGAATCTTATTTAGGGACCTTCTGGATCAGGCGGCCCTCCTGGACCAGGCACACCAATTATGCAAAGCCCTCAAGGTAAATTAAATAATTATAGGTAGTTCTTGTAGTTCTTTGTAGTATGTGATCTTAATTTGAGCAATAATGTTGAAGATTCTTCTAATTCTGGAGGAGAAAGTATGTACACAATGATGAAGCCGGTTACTGGAGGGAATATGCCTGGTGTAAGTTATAAAATAAGAAAATGTATAAAACCATGTATTTTTCAATTGTTGGAGGTTGGTTTTTTATTTAAAAATAATTTTAGGATTTTCCAATGAATAATGCATCAGATAATGGACCATTAGGACCAATGGGTCCAAACACAATGAATTCAGTTTTGAATGGCGACGGATTAGATGGTATGAAAAATTCACCGACAACTGGTGGTCCTGGTACACCAAGAGAAGACAGTGGAAGTGGCATGGGCGATTATAATTTGGCAGGATTTGGAGGAGCAGGAGAAAATGTAATTGGCCTGGATCTATATTAGTTTATAGATGTTGAAGACAATCGATGAACTACATACTGATTAAGGTTTGATGACAACTTAATGGTGATCAAGAAACAGAAAGTGGCGAATTACTAATACTGTAAAAAAAAAAAAAAAAATGGTACATATTTAAAAAACTGTATTTTTTGTTTTTTTTTTTTTGATGGTAATGTTTAATATGTGTTTTAAATTTTTTGAATAATTAAGTATTGCTCACCATTTTTCATCTTACCATTATCAGACTGTATTCATCTTCTTGGTCTGATTTATTTTTATTTTTTATTTATTAATGGTTATTTACATAAATTATCTTAAGTGTTAAATAAAAAATATCTCTGTAAGTTTTAATTTTTGTAGATTCCCAAAAAAATATTAAAGGCATAACTTAAAAACAAAAAAAAATAATTAAGGTATATTGAAATACATACATATTTTTAGCCCTGAATTATGAATTGGTGTTCTTATAGTCCATATATATATATATATATTTGCATATTTTATAGAAATGTTTACATTTATCATCATTACTGTATATGAGTATTTGCATTTTTATTTTGATTAATTGATATGATTACTGAAATGACTTGAATTTTAAATAAATATAAAGTTTTAAATATAAATTAAGTTATTACATTTTTTAAAAAGATAAAAACATATTATACTGTTCAATTTTGAATGACTGTTATTTCAATGACTTTAGGATCATCAAATTAATAACAATTTTTACAACTCCATTTAATTTTATATTTTACTTGTTTAGATAACCACCCTGATATATCCTGTTAAATAAAAATATTAAACAAGTAAAAAAATTCTTTTAAAATAAACAAGACTAATTTAAATTATAATATAAAAATTTAGATTATTATTATTTTATCTATTCAAATATTTTTATTGTTTCTATTTTAAAGAATACAGTTAAATTAAAATTATTTGAATTAGAAAATTAGAAAATCTTTGAAATCAACATCAGTATTTTTGAACAGTGCAACAGCGTTGATAACGGCTTTATACATTTTTCTGTGATGATACTAACAACTACAAATACTCTTGCATTTTAGTGTTGAAATTAAAAGTAAAACGTTTAACTCACTATAACAAGTATAATATTTTTTAGAGTTTATTAAACAAAATTCCCATGAAATCAAAGTTTTATATTTAAAAATAGTACTGCTGTTTGTGTCCGAGTCGTTCTCAATGTTGCCAAAACGGTTGATATTTTCCAATAAGGGTGTACTTATATATCATCACATACTTAACTTTTATTTTAATGCAATATTTAGGATCTGACCGAATCCGCAGCAATATTGAAAATAAAAGAAAGTATGCAAGAGGAAGCCAAACGTTTTGAAAAGGATTCTGACCAACCGGATTATTACATCCAATAGTCAAAAATATGATGATGGCTCGAATTTATAATACTATAGATTTAAACTCTTGCAGTGAATATAAGTGTAATATATTTACACTGATATGTTCGTGACATTTTTGAAATTTCATGGTTCACAACCAATTTGATATAAAAAGTTATACTTTATTCATTATTGATATATTACTATAATACATATTACGCAGGGATTATGTTCATGGACAGTATGTAATATAAATATTTAAGGTAAATTTGTTTAAATATGAAAACAAATTGTACAGTTTCCTCATAATTATTGAAACTTCACTGTTGTGTTCTTTTGAACTATATTTTGCACTCATACAATAATGGTTAGGATAAAACCTTTCTTTAAAGAGCACCAAAATTTAGTCGGAAATATCCTTTTATGTTTTTTTGGGACTTCTACTATTTTTAAATAATCGTATTATTAAAACGAAATTTATTACTGTTCTATATTATCTAAAAATATGTTATTTTGAATTTTTGTGATGGTATATTTATGGTCTAATGAATTATAAATATTGAATGTGGATATTAGAAATTAGTCCCTTTTATTAATTGCATTACAAAATATGTATTAAACTATGAAGTAATACATTTAATCCACCTGTTATATATGTTATGATTTAATCGTTTTAAATCTAAATAAAATTGATATTTGAAAATAAATATTGATTGGTTAATCAAAACGTATTCTTAATAAATACATTGGTCAATAAATTTATAATTATTTGACGTTTGTTATTAAATATACCTCATGCATTTGATTGCAGCTAGTTTAATTTATATTTGATCTGATTTAATGACACATCCTTAATTGGAATAATTTAAGTGAAAAATTTTTAATATTTCTTTAATGACAATTTTAGTCAATCTCGAAGTATTAAAGTAAATTTGAATACTAATTATATAAATAATAAGATATTTTAATTATTATCTGTCATAGCTGAGCACACACATATTTTAATAGTAAATTAATAAAATATCAATAATAAAATGATTTTCAGTATATTTTTAAAATTTTTGTTTAATAACTCATAATTTAATAATACAACAAAACACAATTAACAATAAAAAATAAAAAATATTTTACAGTTAAATAGAGTAATTGGTATGTAATCTACTGACAATATTATAATACAAACTTTTTTAATAATTCTATAATATTTATAAATTCGGAATATAATAATTGAAGCAGGAAAAAAAATTAATGAATACTGAAAATTCTGTTTATATTTTAATGGATTTTTGTCTAATATTGTTTTATTCTTATTGCCAATAAAAACAAAGATGATAACATATAACAATAAAAATGTTGAAAAAAATAACATCAAATAAAAATATAAATTGATAACAATTTTTAAAATTGATTATTTAAAATGTACACACTAGTACTATAATTCAAAATCTTTTGGCTATTTTTACAATTATTAATTATTTAACAGCAAGAGATATAATTTTTGATTTAAAGTTAACATACAATAAATGCAATTTAATTGTTTATATAATGATTTTTTTTTCTAATCAAAATTTTATTAAATTTATGTTGGTATTATTGGAGCTTAATTTGTTTATTTTTTGTCCCCATTACATTCCCTTAAGATTTAGTATGTTTCATGATAGATTTTGTTTAAGAAAACTATGTTGTAAAATGTTATTATTAATATGTACAATGTTTTATTATTATTATTATTATTTGTATTGCACATTTCATGGTTAATTGTTTATCTGTGGTATCTAATTAATAGTTACCGAAAAGTTTAATAGTATTTCGATAATTCATAATTGTATGTATTTTGTCATTTTCCCTTCGTAATAAAATCAATTTAGTTAAATATTAATTGTTTTTGTAATATAAATTATGATTTTTTACTTTAAGTATCGTGTGATTTTTTTTAATTAAAAAATACTTAATCAAAATCTAATAAATGATCAAAATTTAATGTTTTGATGAAAAATAGGTATTGAAAATTTCAAGAAAAAACCTTGTTAAGTCAAGAAAATTTAATTTTTGATTACTGAAAAATCAAACCATTTATATGATAATGACAGTTAATTTCAATTTTATATTTTATTTTACTGAGAAAAATATAAAAAATGATTAAAAATGGTAAATTATTATATACCGTGTCAACAAAAAAATTATTGAAATTAGGTCGGTAATGTCTTATGCAACTGTTTCATTAATATTTTTGCAAAAAATGCTATGAAATATTTTATTATATTAAAAGCTTTTTCTTCTTTTTTTGAAGTATTATTATTAAAAACTGCGATTAATTATGTTATTATGTACGCCCAAAATGTCTCAAAAAATCAGAAATACTAGAAAGTTGAATGTACAATATTAATTCTTCCAAAGTTAGTTTATTTATTCTAATAAAATTGAATACCTTTTAAATATACTTATAATTTATTGGTAATTTCAATAGCTTTTATAATCTAATTGTTTCCTATTTAATTAGTCAGTTTATTAGACATAGTTTTTAATCCTTATTATAAAATAGATGTTAATTAGTTCATGGGACCCATAAATTTGCTTGGTTACACGTTAATGGATGTGATATTAATCACAGTTAAGTTTTATGCCGGTAGAGAAGTGCACTTGTTAGGTTATTTTAGACATTTCGAGGTATTAAGTCCGAGGCATTTTCAAATATATTGTTTATTGAAATACATCTTGTACAATAAATTAAAACTATATTTTCTCTATTTTAATATTGTATTTGAATTAAGTGAATCTGTGTATGATTTATTTAATTGCGATTAAGCGTCACATTTATTGTATATTTATATTTTATTATTACTTATATAGATGTATTTGTAAATAATATCAGTGTTATATTCAGTGTTGTAAATCATTTTATTATCTAATTAAACTACCTAACAGTATATAATATTTATTGTTCATACTAGAAAATTGTTTTTTAATATTATTTTAAGTGTATAATAACAGTATAATGCAAATAAATTCACATATGTCAATCCAAATTATGGTTGATTAGGTCACACGGGTGATGAAACCATACTTGATTTCTTCTGTATTGTACCAGATGATATAACAGGATCTGCTAATGATGTAGATAAATCTTCGTCATTTAAATAAGCACTATTCTTAGGTAAATTATCTTGGTCATTATTTTTGTAATCACCATCACAAAAATACTCATAGTTTTGACCAAGATTCAGTTGGTCAAGTTTTGTTTGAAGAATTTGAATTCTTTTAGTTGAGCTTTCTCGCTGAGTTTCTAACATTTGTAGCATAGGTTTGGCCACTGTTTCTAGCATATGTATTCCTGACAAAGTGTACACTAGAAAAAAGTTTAAAACAAAATTATTTTATTATTTATTCAAGTATCAACTCAAGTAGAATATAGTGTTTCTGCACACAACTTACAATTGAAATACTTTAAATGTAAAAACTATTGATCAATTTATGTAAATCATTAACTTTCAAAATATATTTATGGGAGATGGGAATTACATCAAATTCAGCGATTAAAATCTTTTAACAAGACTAATAAAAACAGTAAATTTTCATTACGAATAATTTAAAATTACTAACATAAGAAATATGGTACTCATGGAATTTTTTTTAAACTTAGTTATGATGTTAATAATAACTTAAAATAACTTGCAACTTCAAGTTAAATTAGTTAAAAAACTTTGAAAAAAAAGTAGAAGAAAATTTTATAATAAACAATGTCAAATGTTAATTATTATTTTTAAAACCAAAATAATGATTATACCCGTATAGTTTTGAGACACTGAAAAGTATTTAAATAATAAATTATTTTCATTTTAGCTATTATTTAGGTTAGAAAAGTCTCTTTTATATACTGCGCAATAGGATAAACAAATAAAAATTATAAATTGTTTAAGAATTTTATCATATTTAAGATTAAATATATCAATAGTACCTGCATCATTGTGGAGTTGTGCCATTGGACTAATATCATCTACATTTGCCTGATTATAATTTTTTATAAGTTCATCATACAATGTTTCAATGTGTTTTACAATTACCTAATAAAATATATACATAAATATTAATTTATAAATACTAGAAACAAGATTATTCTAAAATTATAAATGAATATAAACAACGCATTTGATTTGGATAATTTTAAAATGACTATATAATTTAAATATTTTACTTCACAAATTTTTAATATAAAATTTAAATTTAAATTTTTCTAGCAAAATAATGAAAAAAAAATTTTGATTTGGATATTTTAAAGTTGAAGTAATAAATATGTTTTTTGACTTTTACTATACTTGGTAAGAAATAATTTATTTTTCTATGAGAATAATATCTGAAATTGAATAAATGTTTATTTTAATATCTAATTAATGTAGGCCTATATTTTAAAAAAATTTAATCTAATTGTGAAGTTTATATAGAGTTTAATATTTATCAACCAAATGATTAATTTTAATGAATACAATTTTTCAAATTATATTTTTCAACTATATTAATAAATTTTTTTTGGACGTTTTTAAATAATTTTTTTATAATTTTGAATTATTTAACATAAATTATTTAAAACACAAATATTAATCAAAATGGATATTGATCTTTAGAAGTTACTTATGTATCAATGTATATATATGTTAAACATTTATAAATTAATTTCTCCAAATATTCCCAAAATTTCACAAATCAATACTACTTAATTTTAACCTAATTTCATTGACACAGTATATACTTAATCCACAAAAATATATTAATTACCCCAAATGATAATTGGCTTGTAGAAGAAGTAGGTACAACTTGAAATTTAACATCTATTCTGTGCACTAAGCCATTAATTTGTTTTGCCTGAAAACAAACTGTTTTCATTTCTTTCATCTAAAACAAAATTATAAAAAAATAATATAAAATTATTATTACATAATTTTAATTGCTACATATGATGTTAAACTTTTCAAAACTTAGAAATTTTAACTTAAAAAACAAGTACAAAGTAATCAATTGGGCGAGCATACATTTATATTAATTATTATTATAGGAGTCTATTATTTGAAAAAATGAAGTCAAAACTGATTATTACATTACAAATGAAGGATATAATAATTATACCTAATTATATACAAAATAAAGATTTGGTAAATAAGACAATTTGGTTAGAATAATATTATATGGCACAAATTATATTAAAGTTCAAATATTATTGATAAATAATATTGTTTATAACCAATTCAATAAGGGTAAATACCGACATTTTAACATTAAATGAGATGTTTTAACATATATATCATGTAAATAGTCCATTATTATGTCATTTTACATCACCATTCACTTGAAGGAAGTAACAGTTTTCATATTAACTTCAGAAGATTCTTGCACAGAAACCAAATCAATCATAAGTACTATCAATGAAATCAGATTCTGATACATATATAATTTTAAACAGTAAATTATATCTGTTTTTAATTTATGAATCCATAATACTTAAAAAAAAAAGTGTTAATATTTTATAGATAAATAATAAAATGAAATATAAAAAATGATGCGAGGTGTAATGATTTTTAAAAACCATAATATTAATCAATAATTCATTTAAATCATAATTAATTATCATCCAATCCATTATTTTTTGTATAAAAAAAAAAGGTTTTTTCATAAAGAGTATTTCTGCTCACCATTGTAGTAGTGTCTGTATTATACGAGGAACAAATTATACCAATAAAACATGAATCCATATTTTGTAAGTTAAGTTGAGTTTGTAAATCTGAAAATTATTAAAATGATAGTCAATCTTAAAAATGTATTCAACATTTAACAATTAATAATTTCACCTATGAGAAACTAGCACCACAATATTAAGAGATCAATAAAGTTAGTTTATCAGATTGTACGAGTTTAACTTTAACACTAAATGTTTTTGTTAAATATACAAATTAATATGGAATTTCAGATCCCAAACAAATGCTATGTATACATTTATTTGTAGTAGTTGAGTGAGTGATTAACTAATGTGAACATATTTTATACTTAAAATACTTCAATTTGCATATAATTCATAAGGTATATGAATTATATAATACAATATATATAAACAAATACATTTTAAAAACCTTAAGCATAAAAAAACAGAATAATTTAATTTATAACTGCACACTAAATAGTATCTGTTTTGTATATATTAAATATGAAATGATTAACCATAGATTTATTAACATTAATAGGTTAATATGTCTCTGTGATTAACGAAAGCTCTAATATGCATAGATGAGTTCATGTGAAAAACTATGTACCTAAATACCATATGGCTGATGTTGCAAAATTATAGATACTCACCATAGACCTTTTACCTTTTAAAGGTCTATGACACTTACCAACACTAGAAGGCCAGACAGTGATGTGTGGATGTGAATGATACCAGCCAATTACATTTAAATTTTCGCCTTTGACGCGAGAGAAATGTTTGGCATCTTCCATGGCGTTGACCAAGTCTTCAGACATGATTTCAACTCGATCTTTTTTTATTTCTCCTCGAGGCGGTATCGACAGCGCCGATACGGAAACGACGGTCATCCCATTTCCGTACGTTATTTTCTACGATAGAGGTGGGTTTGGAGAAAAAACGATTAACAGTTATTACACAGCATTTAACGAAAAAATCGTAAACGCTTACTTGGCCGATGAGCAGAGCGGCGACTTCCTCTTTCTCCGTGAGCAGTGCCAAATTGTGGCACATGAGCAGCACCTCGTCCGAGATGAACACCTGGGTCGGTTCGTTCGACGATTGTTTGTTCATGGTGGAAACGCGAGCGCCTCGAAATCTTGCGACAGCGGAAACGAAGGATACGTGTGTCTAGTGTCGTCACTGGCGGACGGCGAAGGCGTGTCGGGAGCGCGACGAACGTACGGGGTATACCCGTTGTACACCGATCCCGGATAGCGATGCGGTGACGACGAGTGGAGTCGGTTGAGGCTGCGGCTGGCGACGGGTTATTAAGCTGCGACAGTGAAACATAGATAATAGAATGATTCTATTATAACGGAGTAATTCTATTACAATAGAATAATCCTATTGAATGAGAGCAATTCCATTATCTACGCTGCGAAACCTATCAATTTATCAACACCGCACGCGGCTTATCATACACGTATTGTTTACAACGTTCGTCCGTGTTCAATAACAACATTACTACTATTACTACTACAATACCACTACTAATATAACGGCAACTGTTCTGTTGTTACCATCGGTTGCCACTGGTTATCGATCCGTTTTGTCAATAATAGCAAAGCGGCGCGCGTACTTCCGGCATTCTCGTCACTTCCGATCGTGCCGTTTCGTGCGTCGCCCGCCGCGCGTCTAGAACCACCGAATATCCTCGTCAACCGTATCGGTCACAGTCCCCGAGGTCAGTGTTGTTTTTATTACGATGCTCAAGCAATGCCTAGTTTGTAAGACTCACACCCTCTCCCGCGTAAGTTTGATCTTTCGGTGTTGTCGACGACAATATTAAAAAATGATCGGTTTTATCGCGCCGTTCGCAATCCGGTTCAGTGGCGGACTATGACTAGTACTTGCAGTGAATTATATAAAGAATTTTTGACTAGGCGTCAAAAAAAAAAAAAAACAAAAAATTTTCAGATATATAATCAAAATCGATATAATTAACATTATCAAACAATATTATGAAAACCTATAAGAGAAAAAAAATTCTATTTTTAATATTCAAACTTTATAAACTCTAATAATACCATCCAAACTCGTTACTAATTAATAATTATAAATAGTTTATAAATTACATTTATTTATTTATTTATTAACTAGATAGTATAATATTGTTTGGTTTTTATCTCATTGATTTTACATTGTAGATATTTTGGCCAAAACATTGTTGTCGTCAAGTAATTAAATATATCATCTTCTGCGCGACATTTATGTGGCCCAGTATGTTAGTTAAAGTATCTACTGAGTACATACCAAGAAGTCCTGCTGACCGCAAACACTTGTTTTTTTATTTTTATAAATCTGGCGCTAAATAAATTAATTTGTTTGGATATGTTACTGTGGACGATGTATTTTGTTGACTGTGCAATGCAATACAGTTTTAACATCTTTTGCAACAAAAACAAATACCTTTTGATTTAATTATTTTTAAATATTTTCTTAAATCAATATTACTAGATTTGAAATTTTTACAAAACATTTTATGTAGTTATTGGATATTGTTGTTATTGACATACAATTTAAAGCAATTTAAATTACAATTTAAAATTTTAATTAACATTTAATTTTACCACAATATGATATAAGGAAACTTGCAATTAATTTAATTAATTATTTTATAAGTATGTTCTTTGTAATTTATGAGTGAATGTAAATATATATTTATTTTATTTAGATATATATCGTTAAAAGCAAAAAATCGTACAAATATGCCAGCTACAGGAAGAAAAAAGTCTGGATTTGAATTTAGTGATAAACAATTAGCTGATATAAACGAAGCATTCGGATTATTTAATAAAGATGGAACTGGATCAATTGAAACCAAAGAACTAAAGGTATTTATTTGAATACATCCATGTTATATTAATTATAAAATTAACTTTTTCCAACGTTTAGTTTATAATATTGTTGTATTAACCATGTATCTTTTAATAATAAAACAATATAAAAAAAGACTGTGGGAACAAAAATCTTTAAGTAGATAAGCTTTAAATAATATCTATTGCATGATAAGTACAATTCATTTTATGTTTTAAGGTAGCTATGAGGGCATTAGGATTCGAACCAAAAAAGGAAGAAATTAAACGTATGCTTAGTAGTTTAAATAAGCAACATACTGGTAAGTGATTTTTTTTTTTATCTATTAAATTAAATATTTGTACAATAATGCTAATAGTTAAAAAAAAATGTAAAATTTTCTTTAGGTGTTATAACATATGATGAATTTGTAACCTTAATGTCAATAAAAATGGCAGAAAAAGATTCAAGAGAAGAAATTATTAAAGCATTTAAACTATTTGATGATAATAGTACTGGAAAAATAACATTTTATAATTTAAAGCGCATTGCACAAGAGTTAGGAGAGAATATTGCCGATGAAGAACTCCAGGTTAATATATAAACCATAAAATTTATAACTTTATGTTATTAGTATATAAATATCAGAAAGCTAAGTAAGTTTTCTTAAAAGCTTTCCAAGTTGTAATATTTTATATAAACCAAGGTACTAATCAGTTTTTATATAATTATTTTTTGATGGATAAAAATAACTAAAATTTCAATAACACTGAAATTATAAAAATATATTATTATATTTATAAATTTATTTTGATGAAATTTGTAATTTGGTTTATTATTTATTTAACTCTATTTCGACTTTTTAATATACCTCAATTACTATAAAGGCTGATTTACACGTTATCAGTTGCTGGCATGCTAGCTGGAAGGTGTCTGGTGTTTGGAAACTGGAATTATCAAGTCACTGGCACCGATTGTTTAAACAATGTCGGCTACTAGTATAGGTACTAGTAGTGCCGAATATGAAACTTAATTCTGGTCATGACCAGACCATATTTTTAGGGTGGTGGGTAGTGCTATGGTGAATTAATATACTAGTTCTGAGTGAATTTATCCAATTAACTATAATTTATAATATTGTCCATTAAATAATTACTATTTAAGAAGTTTAAATATCTAAATGCTAAAATAACTTAAACATTTTTGGGAGGGGGCGTACTTCCAACTCCATAAAATACGTCCGTGGATGGGTTAGGTGACTATTGACCAGACCGTTCAACATTTTGTTCCGACGCCACTGATAGATACTAACCAGTGGTTGTAGTGTTTTATCAATTTGAGTACAGAGTAGTATACTCATTAACTTGTTAGTTTTTACTATAAATATTTTTTATATTATTTTAATATTGTTATGACAGAAATAACATACAGCAACGCAATAAAAAAAAGCAGTGTGTTCTGTTGCTACAGTATTGTGTGACAAGCTGTTGGAAATATGTGAAGAGGAATCAAAAAAGAAAAAAAGAAAAGTTTGGATTAGAGATTGGATGGATAAAAAGGAATATGGAGCAACAGAATAAATTATTAAAACTTAGAGATAATAGCCCACTTAAATTTAAATCTGTAATTAGGCTAACAACTGAACAATTTGAAGAGTTGTTGCTAATGATAAGTCCAATCATTAGCCATAATGGCACTCTTAGGTGTCCAGCTCTACTTCTTAAGTTAGAAATAACCTTAGTATGATTCCATTGTGGTTTAGTGGGAGGGGGAAGCAAACACGTTAGTAAAACAAAAATGTTTTACTGGCAATGCCATCAGCTGACATGCTAGTGCCCACTGGCTTTCTCCAGTTGCTGGTATATTATGTTTATATGTTACCGGTTGCTGACATTCATTAACTGGCAACTTTGATTGGTAATGTGTAAATCAGTTTTAACTAATTGTTAAAACTTCAATAGTAGTGAATAATAATTAAAATTTATTACTTGGATTTTACTTTCTTAGATTTAGACAACTTTACTATGACTGTTGGAAATAATTTACTTATATAAAAATATAAAATATTTATAAAATTAACAATATCATATATGTTTGATTAATATAATAATTTAAAATGATTAACTTTACAGTTTACAGTGAATTTCAAATGTTAATGATTTGGAATTTAAGTTGTCGTAACTAATGATCTGTAGTGAATATTAAAGTCGAATTTTTTTTAATTATATGTTTAAATTATCTCTATTACAATGGTTTAAAAAATTTTTTATTGATTAAAGTTAATTGTTTTTTCAATACTCCTATATATTTTATTAGTAATGAAAAATTATTCATTACACTATGCAATTTAACAAAATGGGTATTATAAAATGTTGAAGATAAAAAAATTAAATAAAAATTAAATAATTTAACCCTTTTTAATTTTTTTTTTTTTTAAGTAATTTTAAAGGATAGATCATTACTTAAATACTATAATACTACATTAAAATTTAACTTCTAGATAATGAATTGTAGACTAATTTTTTTTTTTGCGTTAATCTCCCAATACAGTCAACTCGCGATATAACGAATTTCAAGGGACCGAGTAAAAAGTTCGTTACTTCGAAATTCATTATATCAAAAGCATAAATCAACAAAACTTGTTTAAACGATATTTAAAAGAAAATTTAAATTTTATTAGATTTTTATAATTACATACCTACATACAATATGAGATTATTATTAAATATTTTATTAGATACATTCATACATTTTTTGTTTATTACATACATACATATTTATTTTTTTAAAAAATAGGATTTTTTTTTGTGTGTATCCATTTGCGCTTACGCGATTAATAGTGTTGTTCAAATTTAGAATATTACAAAATACACTGTCGTCAATATCATGTCTTTGTAAAAAACTTAAGACGGCACGGAGACCTAATTTTGCTTCATTCGAGCTTACGGGGCTCTTCGTCATCAGCTTTATTCAAAATCTCATCGTCATTGAGAACTTCACAGACAACCAAACCTTTGTCGATAGCAACAAATTTTTATTTATATTTAATACAATTTACATTTAACAGACATGTATCATATAAACGATACATGAACATTATCTTATCGCATAAGAATGGCCGAAACAAACTCGTAAAATGTGCTGTATCAATCTCCAAAATTGTAAAAATTCGTTACATTGCGTGAACTTTAGACAAAAAAATCTTCGTTATATCGAGGGGACCAAAATACATTTGATTTTTCGCTATAGCACGAGGTTTTCAAGGGTCCGACAGTTTTATACGTTATATCGAACTTCGTTATACCGCGAGTTGACTGTATTATTTGTCTCCAGATATCTTAAATTTATTTTTGAATTTCAGTCCTAATTATTATTTTAATTCATTGTAAGTATTTATTATTTTTATGTTATTAGTAATAACATAATTTTTGTTCAAAAAATTATGCAATATTATTGTAATTTTATTAAAATTTATAAATAACACATATGTAATATAAATAATGATTTAGCTAAAATACTCTTATTCTTTATTAAATTAATATTAAAATGTATTAATATAATAATGAAAATTACTGGTTTTATCTGTGCTAATAGGTTTTATATAAATTTTTTATAAAATAATTAATATTTTTAGACCATTATTGATATCAAAATTAAAGTATATTTCTTATTAGTTGATCACAAACTTATCTTATAGGAAATGATTGATGAAGCTGACAAAGATGGTGATGGGGAAGTTAGCCAAGAAGAATTTCTCCAAATTATGAAGAAAACAAATTTGTATTAAACACAATATATTATCTAGTTCACCAGTAACACATTTAGTAATTATTTAAACATTTACTAATTATTTGTACATACATATTTTTTTTTTTTGTAATTTTCCACTATCATGATTACTTTACATCTAATGTTTTGATATTTTTCAATACATATTATATTAATTTACACTCATTATTTGTGAATAAAACAATATGATGAAAGTAAAAACATTTGAAAATCAGAATTATTTATTAATTTAATTACATACAAATTATTCTAAGGCTTATTCTAAGAACAATATATTTTATTATATAAAAATATTATTTTATTTAAAATATGATCTCAACATCATAGTTTCATGTTTCATTTCAACATCACTTCTTCTTGAGTTAGTACAATTCTTTTCATTTTGTAATCTTCTATAAATATCATCATTCACTAATAAGTCTCCGACCTTTCTTGGAATAATGTGAACATGAACGTGCTAATATAATAATAAATACACATTTAATTAATTTATATCCTAGTAGGTTATAAGTACAATCCAAAAGAAAATGGAAAATTTATTCTAAATTTTATTTTCAAGTATTTTTCAAATTATTTATCATATTTTACTATAATAAATTAAAACATCAACTAATAATTAATAAATTGATTAATAAGTTGAAATTAGATATAAAAACATTTGAAGTATTCAAGTTTATCAGTAAAATTCCCTAATATATTATAGTAATTATAATTATAATTACAAAATAAATTTTTAGTTTTATTATTTTAGTTATTTTTATTGTTATATGTTTAATTTTAATTTTTAAAAAGAACATTTTAATAAAATGTTATGAATTAATATTATATAAATATACCCTCAGATTCAAAAGTAATTAATAAAATTCAAACATTTAGTTAAAATACTTCAAAAAGATGGTACTTAAAATTATGAATTAAGTACTTATGAAGTCTTATTAAATTGAATATTCTTATAATATATAAAGCTTAATTCTCTTCTAAAAAATTATGACTAAGATAGTTAGTCATGACAATAAATTATTAAAAATAATACACACTTTAATAGTTTGTCCAGCATCTTGTCCATCTTGAATTACAATAGTTGATGAATTAGTTACATGCACTTTTTCAATGACTTTTTGGACTTTTTGAACTGCAAGGAATAGATCTTGTACTTCATCACTTGATAATTCCGTCATTTTTGCTACAACTCTGTTGGGAGCCACTAAAACATCTAGTTATATAAATATGTAATGAAAATGGTATATAGAATTGTCAAAATTAAAGTAAATTTAAAATTATTGAAAAGGATACGCCCAGGTAAAACACATTTGATGTTGGTAAACGCAAAGCTTAACCGTGTTTTGTAAAATATTTGTAATCCTTTTACTATGGATGATCCAAATGGGAATTCAAGAGAATCTTGAATAATCTCATTACATGAAATAGGGAATAGCATTTTTGAATAAACATCATATCGTTTATGATTTTCAATTGGCATTGATTGGCGGACTCGTGTAACCAATGATAGATCAATTTGAGCCAAAATAAATCCTGGTTTATCAGAACACTGAGCTATGATAGTTCCTAATGGATCAACTACCTATATAGTATTGAATATAATACATGATAAATATTTAATAATATATGATAATATTTACATGATAAATGTAAATTAAACAAACCATTGAATGACCCCATGATTTTCTTGTTGCATTATGGCTACCAAATTGTGCAGCAGCAATAACATAACATTGTGTTTCAATTGCTCTGCTACGCAATAATAATTCCCAATGATGTGCACCAGTTCCAAAGAAAAATGCTGATGGATAGGTTAAAATTTGTGCTCCATTTTCAGTCAACATTAATGCCATTTGAGAAAATCTCACATCATAACACTGGAGTATTAATATCAAGAAATATTCATAGTTTTAAATAACTAAATTAAATATGTTGGTTAATATTTTAAATTAAATGAAAATAGTAGATTTGATATTTGAAAATGTAAATAAATAAATAAAAATAATAATGTTAATTAAAAAAGGATACAATCCCTAAACCAACATTTCCAATAGGTGTTTGAACTGGAGGAATGATTTCATTACCAGGTTCAATAATACTCGACTCTAAAGTCTGAATATTTTCTGATGGTATATCTACATCGTATAAATGCAATTTATGGTAGGTTGCAACTATTTTACCTCTGTGGTTTATGACTATATGTGTATTCTTCAATTTAGTTTCTGAAAACTTAAAAAACAGAGTTTATAAGATGACATTAATATTTTGATATTTACCAAGAGTACATATTTTATAATTTCTATGATAAAATAGGATATTATAATATAAATAAATGACCAATTTTAAATTATAAAAATGTTGAGTCCAGATTAAAATAAAGTTATCTAGATATGATACAGATAATTTTATCTAGTTAATAAAATAGATATATTTGTCTTTTAATATATTAATGACAAAAAATACATATTATTATTTATAGGTGAATATGATTATTTGAATAAAATTTAAATAAAATATATTAGACATCTTCCAAGATCTATAAAATCAAAATATTATATCCAGAATTTATGAAGTGTAGCCTTTAAAACTTAATTTTAAAAACATTATAGTACTATAAATAAATGTTATATTATTTTATTAGATACTAATTTTTGAAATAGCATCCTTATATTTATTCATAAAAACAAATGGTTGCATGTAAATTCCTACATGAATGACCTTTACACCAGAATATAAAACATAGTGTAATCTCATACACACTCCATTTCATGGGTTCTCAATCTTTTGAGGTCCGCGCCCCCTTTAAAACTATTTTATGAGTTCACGCCCCACCGTCTCACTACTATAGGATTAATGTATGCATCATATTTATATATAAACTATATTTTAATGTTGGTGATTGGATTAATAAGAATATAACTTCAATGAAGTTTTTTTTAATATTAAATTTATTTGCATAAAAAAAAAAAAAAATCAGAAACTGCGGCATCCAACACAGCAGCAAGGCACGGCGTAGAAAATGGCAACATTTTCATTTTTCGTGTTTTTTTCCAACATTTTTACAAATATTAATTTATGTATAATTTATAAGTACTTTGAAAAAATACACATCGTTTTATAACTAATACTTTCCTAATTTCTCAGAATCTAAAAAATTATAAACTGTAGAAAATGGAAAAATTTAAAGTTAAATGTATAAAAAAAATGGTAAACCATAAATGTTAAAATTTGTTTTACATATTTTTTAACACTTTTATTCTACTTAGATAATTTAATATCATAACACAATTTTATAAGACATTAATGTAATTATTATCAAGAATATTAATTTATTTAATTACTAAGTCTAATATCAAATAAAAACATATTTCATTATATTTATAAGTAATTGATCATTGGTTGAAATCATTTTTGAATTTTCAATAAAATATTATTAGTAAATAGCATAATTTTTTTATAATTAAAATTACTAATAAAAATTACAGAAAATATGTACAATGTACAAGTACTATGCAATTAAATATTTTTTAAAAAGAAAATTATAGATTTCATTGATATATATAAATAGCATCCCTAGTAATAAATGTTATCTACCAATAAAGATTTGTAGTTCATACACCGAAAAATAATTAACTTCATTATTGAACTCTAAGCTACGAGTATAATAAAATATTCTAGCACCTCTTATATAATACTGGTATAGATGTGTTTTTTTTATATTCTACATTTAACTTATATTATTATTTAAGTTATTAAGGTTAGCTTATGGTGCCAAATAAGAGATGAAAAATCTTAAAATGTTTACCTCTTCATGAAATCCACCCAGAGAAAGCCAAACTTTTAATGACGACGCTAACATTTTATATTTTTCGATAAGTGGTCCATTTATAGATTCAGCTAAGTCTAATGCTTTGGTTCTATCTGATTCAATATAATCAAATGCTTCTGGTAAAAAAATCATCTGAAAAAGACAAATAAATATTAACATTAATTTCTAATGAATATGTAAATATTATTTATATTAAAATATATAATTATTTATTTCATGTACATACTTTGGCTCCTGCATTTTCGGCATCCCTAATTAGTTTCTCACAAACATAATAATTGACTTCCTTATTATTTGTTGCAGTCAATTGACATACAGCAACTAAATTCTCCATGTTAGCAAATGAGTTTTTGAAGACTGAATAAAAACGTTTAAACATCTGACAACTAAAACAAAATAAACATATTTTTTATATTTTTTGTTATCAGTAATTAAAAGTATCAAATAATTGTGTACCCTACAACTACTAATAAAGTTTTATTAGATATGATAGTAAGATTAAACATTTTTTTTTAACTATTAAAATATTAAAAATAGTCATTTTGAAGCAGTAAATTATAAGATGATTACGATTTATTTTACCTACTTATTACGGTCGTTGTATTATACTCACTTATAGATATTCTATAATTTCATCCAATTCAGATACATCATTGACAAACATGTCAGAAGATCTTATTAATTTACTATAATTTTTCACCATTCAATAACTTGTATCGTTTAATAAATAATGGGCTTCCGGATCAAAATTAATATCAAATCAATAAAAGCACGAAAAAAGATAATACGGGACTATAAACAAATGTGGTAGGCTACCACCATTGCTCCCATACCGAAGTGACGCGGTGCCGCCATTGGCAATCGTCCCTGTCTCCATTACGAGCGCCTAGAGACAGCCCATAAGCAAATTCCTTATCAATTATCATAACGTAATTTCTTATCAAATATCATATGATATTTATGAAATAACCTTTAAGTGATACGAGCGCGGGTCGCGAAACTCCTACCCAACAAAAAAAAAAATCTATATAATAGTTCAATACATAGGTGTAAACTGGGGTAGGGGGCAAGATGGGGCAATTGCCTCCTCTGGAATAAATAAGGAGGGGTAGTGCCTCCTCTTATATTTAACATACCTTGTTTTATAATAAGTACAAAACAGCTGGTTAATTTTTTTTTTTAAACCTTAATTTTCAATTTTCGCTTAGGTATTTAAGGAATACGCGATGGTGCGAATAATTGGAACGGCTGGGTGCGTCACCTAATAAGAACGAACACGAACAAGAATTGTCGAACGATGGTCGCAAGAACACGAGATTTGTGGTGTCACGTACAAGAAAGCGAGAACTTGCGGACGGCGCACTCGGAGTGTTTCCCGTAATACGGTCGGGACGAGAGAGCGAAAGCGGGCTGGCCGTTGCGACGTTGGAAATAAACACAATCGGTGCCGGAATATAATCATCAACCGCGTCACCTTGGTGAGAGAGCACTGTAACTGTGGCCCACCACCAGAGCCGGATTATGTTTTTTAGGGCCGTAAGCACATTTATATAAATGGCCTATACATCATTTTCATACACTTAAAAAAATTAATTTTATTTTCAATTATTTATTAGGTATCACAAATAAAATTAAAATAATTATAATTTACATTTGAATCTACATGTAAATTTTGAATTCTTATATTAATTTTCTTTATTATTACATTATTTAATTATTAATTACTATATATATACTAAATATCATCATTATTATAATTTTGTTTATTTAATATTATTGGCATCTTTCTTGCTTTTTGAAATGAAAAATCTTCAATAATTGTCTCGTAGTTTATAATTTTCACAATTTCACTTTCTATAGACAAAATGGCCAAATCATTTAGATGTTCTTATGTTAAATTAGATCTTAATGCATTTTTTATTAATGTTAATCTTGAAAACGATCTTTCTCCACTACAATTGGTGCATATGAGTGTAAGATATAACAGTAAAGTTTTTTCTACATTTGGAATGTAGTTTCATTCCGAAACGTTTAAGTTTAAAATCATTTTATATAAGTTTATAAATTTATCAATAGAGTTATTAAAGTATTATATATAGGCAAAGATAATGATGTAAACGTGATAAATTGTTTGAACTCATCTTTATAACTGTGTGGAAAATCTATAGGGTATTTTTTACATAAGTTTTTCATTCCTTCTTCAATATGCTCAGATTTCATTTCAATCGAAAAGTTTGATAGCAGCCTAAAATTGTTTTCAATTTCTTTATATGCATCAATTCTATACTGCAAAGCGCTATTTAATTTATCAAAAATAACATAAAAGGTTTGAACTTTAAATAATTCTTTATCTGTAAACACATATGCAGTTTCATTATCATACCTTTTTTTACGTTTACGATTTTCAGATGATTTATATTGTTTGTTCACAGTTATTTCCATACCTTTAATTTCATAGTTATCATATTTTTCTCTGATCTGGTCAAGAACACTTTTCAAACTTTTCATCAAATTAATTGCAGTACACAAATCAATGTTAATACTTTGTAAACTTTTACTACAAATGTTAAAAGGTCCTAGTATATCATTTCATAATTGACAAATAATACCAGTTTCTAATTTACTCATTATTCCTATCAAATGACGTGACTGTTTTCGTGTAGTTTGTTTTTGAAATTCATCATTTTTATATATTCCAGAGCTGTACTCGTATTACTTATTGACAAAGCTTTAATGGCTTCTGCAATTACACTCCATCTAGTTTTGGCTATTGACTTAGGAACTGGGCATTTACTATCTAATGATTCTTTTAAAATTGACCATCTACTTGTCGATGCGGAAAAAAAAAATTATAAAGTTCCTGAACACACCCGAAAAAAGAAACAATTTCTACGCAACTATCTACTGCCGGCTGACTAACAAGGTTCAGTGAATGCGCTGTACATGGTATAAAGTCTGCAAATGGATTTTTAGCTTTTATAATGGCTTGCATTCCTGAATAAGGTCCGCTCATATTACTTGCATTATCATAACTTTGACCACGACATAAATTAATATCAATTTCATTGTCAACCATAAATTTAAGTAAAATTGATGCTAAATATTCACCTGTATGATTTTCAGTATTAATAAAAGTTAAAAAACGTTCAACTGGTCCATTACATGTAACATATCGTATAATAATTGTTAATTGATCTATGTACGAAATGTCCGGAGTGGAATCAACACTAATTGAATAATAACTAGCTTTTTTAATTTTGTTAACAATCACTAAACGTGTTTTCTTAGCAATAAGTGTAATAAATTCATTTATAATAGTTTTACACAAATCTGAAGTGTGACCTTTACCTTTAAATGCATATAAGTTAATATGCTGTGATAAAAAAGGATCGAATTTTGATAATAACTCAAGTATTCCTAAATAATTTCCATTATTTTTTGATCCAATTTTATCATCTGAACCCCTAAATGGTAAACCACGTTCAGACAAAAAAATAATTGTTTCTATTAATCGTTTGAATACATTTTTCCAACAGTCACGCGTTTCAATTATTTGTTTTTCCAGTTCAATATTAGTTTTATTAGTATTTTGAGGCCTTTTAATATATGTACTAATCGCCAAAATATGTTCACTTTTCTTTACATGGATTTCTATAATTTTATTAATATTTTTCCAATCATTATATCCGTCACACATAACATCGGATTTTGAAAATAAAAGACAATAAAAACAGTATACCATTTTTTTTAATTGCGAATAGAGTAGCCATTCTCTATTACATTTTTCCCCGTTTAGTTTCATATAATAAAAATTTGATTTTTTTAAGTATCTATTTGTTTTATCTTTTTCATAATACTTTGCTGATAAAGAAAAATCTGCATTTAAATTTTGATATTCAAATTGGCCTTTTTCTATAAAGTATGACACGAATTATTTTGAATTAATATTCCAAGTACCAGGATCGTTCGAAAAAATCACTATATCATTATTTGCACAATTTTTATTTTTTTCAGAAATATTAATTGTTTTACTATCAATACTAGAAGTAAAAACAGTAGTATTTAAATTATCCGATTCTAAAGTAATAATTGGTTTGAAATATGAAGTAAGAGGAATAACTTTTTTTAAAACTTCCGTTTCTTTTTTCTTTTTTATTTGAGCATCTTTTAATTTCTCCCATCCTCTTTTAGATTTCGACATTATATTTTCTATATAAAAAAAACTATACAATAGTATAATAATACTATTACCATTGATTATAGAATTATTCTATAATCAATGCTATTACTAATAGTGTAATAATTGCATTCTAATATGATAAATTTATAATACGATACCTATATAATATACAATTTTCTACTTCTAATATTGTCTATAATTTAAGTAATTAATATTAAATGTATTAAATCAAGCATACCTGTGTCTGTGGAAGTGTAAATGTAATAAATTTGTGTAGTAATTGTATTCTGTTTATGGAAATTGGAAGTACGCTTACACTTTACAATTATTCACGAATGTAGTAATTTACGAGTATAAAACTATCTAAGTTGTTCTTGTGTGTGTGGCGTGTCACTTCACTGTGATCTTTACCGAAATGGTTATAAGTTATACGATTATAATAATAATGATCTGTATGCCCGTATTTGCCGTATCAAAATATTTGATAGAAATTTTAGGAAAAACTCAAGTCACGATAGTATTAAACTAATAAACTTCTGAGTACTAATCACATCATAAAGGTAAATTAATATGATGAAATATTTTTGGAACATTAGTTGGAATAACGAAATAATTGATACAAATCACAGTTACAAGTTTACAACAAATTTGATAACCATAATATTAAATTATTTATGATATAAAATCATAAATTCATAACTAATCATGAGAAAAAAAAATCCTTAAATTTTATTTTTAATATATATAAATTTGATTTTAAAAATCATGGGCCGAATTTTTTTTGGGCCGTAAGCATTGCTTATTTTGTCTACCCTTTAATCCGGCCCTGCCCACCACAAAACTAATAATATGCATAACAAAATATTATCAATATGAACGTACAAACCACAGAACGTTATAGCATTTTTAAATTTGAGTCTAGGGATTAATTAATTTTATGTAGCTGTCAATCATTTAATTTACCTGCTTGTGACACATGCATTTGAATTAATGTGCCAAAATAAATTAAATTTTTTACTAGTTTTTATTGCAATATGCGCATTCAAAATAAAAAAATTAATAAAATTAATTAATAAATAAATAAAATGTACTCGATAAGAAATTATCACATGATAATTGGTAAGGAATTTGCTCGTGGGCTGTCTCTAGACGCTCGTGTCTCCATCGCGTCAAGTCGACGAGCCCGTGTTTGTGGTCAGAGTCGACGTTGGGGGAGGTAAAACGGGGCATTTGTCCTGGGCCTCGCGCTTAAAATTTTCATTGAATAATATTTTTTATGGAAATTTCATAAAATAAAACGTGAAATGTGTGGATCGCCTGGCTAGTGCGTTGACGTTGACGTTTAATAAAAAAACCAATTAACAAAACAACAACATTGCAACAACATGCACGGCCCGTACGGCTCGCCACACAGTGTGGAAGCCAGGATACATAGGAAATTTATTTTATCTAATTTCTTAAATTTAATCAGTTATTGCCTGATATCGCGTGGACCTGTCACCGAGTATAGCGCGTTATACACTACCTGATTTGTTCAGGCCGACAGGATACCTGACAAAATCAGATGTTGCGTACACACAGTACGACCACCACACGATTTAGTCAGTCTTAACACCGTTATTAAACTGGAAGTAGGTACTAGGTACACACACGTGTTATCACGTTAACCTCAATAAACCAACTAAAATCCGCCCGACAGTGCTACATACTATATGATTTGGTCGGTCGGTCGGGCGATCAGATGGTATGGCCACCTGACAAGACTCGACAGGATTAAAGTCAGACGACACGTCTACACACGACCTGATATGACGTCTGATCTGACCAAATTATCCTGTCGGCCCGACCAAATCAGATAGTGCGTAACGCGCTTATGATTACATGTTATCGCCTTTAATTGCGGCCTACAGGCTATAGGTGACTATTGTTGTGGGTGAAATAAGTTTTGCTCAAGTCCTCGCAAAAGGTAACGCCGGCCTTGTTCGTCGTAATTTTTTTTTCTACCGTCGTCCGCGTCGCGCGGAAAAGATTCGCCTTTCGACCGTCTCTCGCGTTGCACACTAAGCTGATTACGTACTGAGCGATTCGAACGCTGCGATTTTAAAACGCAAACGTGATTCGCTTACACATTTGACGCGTTTCTCAAAGATAAGCGCACCAATACTTTGTATTTTGTGATATAATAGTCTTGCTGTTACTGTACATTGTACATAACCACATGTTATTTCGTTTAATATTTTCAAATGTGAAAAAAATGTAAAACGATAGAGAAGTCGCATGTGTTATGTATTTATATATAGTAGGTATCTATATTCGTGGCTAAAACAGTAACAGTAGGTAATTTTTGGTAGAAGGTAAATTTAAATTTTAAATTTATTGTATTTTATTATTTGTAATAATTTAATAAATTACTTGTTTAACCAAACTGATAAATAACTGTTTACTGTGTAATAACTGTAATAAGATGTGTAGAGAACAGTGGCGTATATAGGAATTAATTTCTGGGGAGGTTATGAAAAAATATATACTAAATTAAGGTTATAAATTAACTTATTTTTAATAACTATGAAAATTAGAATACATAAATTTAATTACAGAACAAAGTCTAATTTTCGAGGTAGATTTGCAAAATTATTTATCACTTCTTCAGTGTTTATTGAAATACTTCGATGAATTGACATGAGATAATCCTGTTAGTCGATTTTCGCTTGTACTATTTCTCAAGCACGACTTCAATCTTTTCAATATCGAAAACGATCTTTCTGATGACGCTGTTGAGACTGGTAAAGTTACTAATATTGACATTAAGCACCATATATTTGGAAAAAAATCAACGGATAGTTTATTCAAAGTATCAATAGCAGATTTGGATTTCTGACAAACCACGGAACATTTGCAATTATTCTGAGGACTTTGTTTTGGACAATTTGCATTTTTTTGATGTGCGAGGATGCACAATTACCCCATACCGGGTATGCGTAGGTAAGAATTAGGCGTATAATTTGCTTAAAAATTAGGAGAGAGCAATTTTTTCCCATACTAGACAGTTTGGTTTTAATTAATACATAGATTAAAGAAATGCACACGTGGGTCGTCCTAACCATAAATTTCGGGGGGGGGGGGGGGGGGGGAACCCCCCCCTATATACGCCACTGGTAGAGAAGGTTGATGTATAATTGATAAAATATTTATAAAAAATAACTAAGCAGCACATTGTTTAATAGGCCTTATTTATTAGTTCATAAATGTAATAGCATAGGAAACCAATTTTAAGACCAAGAAAATCTTTAATTCGGTGGGGTGAAAAAATTCCAGGTGCAATATAATTTCCATACAACAAAATTAAATCACAAATATAAATATAGGGCTGTAGCCCATGAGCAACCCATTTGCGTCCAAAATAAAAACCTTAACATCCTGATTTATAGCCCAAATGCGCCCATTTTGCATGCAACGTTGTCTTTGTTGTTTGAAAATATAAAATCCTACGTAAAATCAAAATTAATAAAAAGTAATAATTTTAAAAATAATGTTAAATACTACACAGTATGCATATTATATATATAAATATTATTTATATTGCATTAAATTATAAATTTCAAATAGAAATATTTTTACGTAAAATAAAAATTATTAATTTAAATATTATTAATAATGCATAAAATAAATTTATATAGAACCAAAATAAACCAAAATAAATAATACATATTAGTTGTCAGTTGTTGTTTAAGATTATTAAAAAATATAAAATCCTATGTCAAAAATAATCAAAATTAATAATATACATTGGTCAATAATAAGAATGTTAATAATACAAAAAAAAAATGATACAATTAAAAATCGATTCCCCGAAATGTATGAGACATTTTTTTTAAGTATTCTATTTCATTTAAGTGTTTTCCTTTGTACTCATTCCAGGCTTCATAAGTAAGTTCTATTTTTTTCTTTTTCCTCTTTACGCCGTGGTTTTATTTTACCCTTCTTGATTTCATTTATTTTTAGATATGATTCTACTTGTATTAATTTTAAACTTTCAATTACACAAGTTAATGGAGGATGAGGTGAATAAAATTGGGAGTTTAAGTGCTTGTGAAATGATTCAGCGCAATTTGTAGTGTGAGCTGCGTCTGTTGGAGGTTCAGCCCAAATTGATGGTGGAAATGGACATCCTTCAATGATATAGTTATTAAACACATAATCAGAAAATTCGGATAAATTTATCAAATTGAAATCTGGAGTTAAGTTTTGTAAATCAAAATAAGCATCTTCCACTTCATTTGACGGTAAAAATGGTAACCCAAAAAATAATGTTAACCATTTAGCGATATCCCATGACTGATTCTTGTACAATTTTTTAAGATCTGACAAAGAATTTATCTTTCGGTACCAAGATTGATCTAAATTAAATCTACAGCCTTTTATTTTGCTGTATGGAAATACATTTAGAAATGCTTTGTGTGCTGCGATTTCAAATTCTAAATGGATTGATGATGGTGTATAATTTTTTTGTATTTTATTTGTACATAAATGGCAAATAAAGTTCCACAAAGCTCGATAACATTCAAATGATTTTGATGGCAAAAATGCAATAACAAGTATATAAAATCCATTTACATATATATGAATACCATACATTTGATAAAAATGTGATGGTCTATAAGTAAAAGTACCATCACCAAAAATATCAGCATATAAGTTGAAATCGTATAAAAAATTTTAATTCGTTTTGCATGCAATCAAAATAATATTATTTACATAATCAACATATGCAAACTCTTCGTTTTTATTTGTTAAAACTTCTAAATTAGAAACCTGTTCAATTGCTTCGTCTAGTGATTTAGGAACTGGGGGTAATATTTTTCGTCGTTTTCGGTATATAGACTTTCTGATATTATTAACATCAGAATGCTTAGCGGTGCTGCATGTGGAAAGCTTTGTACGTATTATTTTATTAGGTCGTAAAGTTAAATCTTCACACGCTTTTCTTTTACACCTACCTTGAACGTTCAGTAAGTTTAAACTTTCTTCAGTTTCCGGATCATGGGTATGATTGTTTTTAATTTTGGTTAATTTCATTTTTGAACTATTGGTTTTGACATACGCACTACAGGTTTTTTTTTACACGACGCAAATTTATCTCCAGAAACCAGAGTTCTATTCACGTGATATTTAAAATAACGAAAAATTAAACAAATTTTTTGTTTACTTGAAACAGTTATATAAAATTCCATTTTATTATAGTAGTACTCACTATTCATGTACTCATACAACTGATTGATCATTTTTTTAATATAATCGTTATCGATTGAGATTTTACAATTTCGATTGGCACAACAACGACAAAATATTATTATCTTTATCAATTTGGATATTGGTTTCGATTAGCTTGGGAAACGATCAAATATTATTTTAGATTTTGTAGTTACACGCTAATATACTCGATAAATGGTAACGTTGCACGATTTTCACCTTATCTGAATCGGGGGCATATGGGCTATGATTTGGGGCGCAAATGGGCTAGGATAAATGGGTTCGGGCGCAAATAGGTTTCACCAAAATATAGATTATAGATCGCTGTAGTAAGTAAAAATTTAAATTTTATAAATGGTCTCCCCAGCCGTGGGGTTTGGACACGCTTATAATTGGTACCATATCGATCGTTATTGACGATAAACCGTTACCTGGGAAAAATAATAATTTCGCAAAAAATAAATTAATGTTCAGTTATCTTTATACGTTCAAATATAATATTAATGTATAGGGCACAATAGGTACTATTATTATTTGTTTAATTCAAAATAAATAGATCCTTAAGTACTTTAATTATCTTAATATATGAAGTTAAGTTAAAGATATGAAAAGCCAAGATTATGTCAATGAAGCAAATATGCGAGGAAAAAATATTGGAGTTCAAGTAAGAATTTATAAAGTCAACCCTTAACATTCATATGCTATTTATTGATAGAAGCTTAATATTTCTATAAATAAACAAGTTTTTAATCATAAATTTAGTTAATAATTTATTAACAATATTTTTAATAACAACCAGATAAAAATACAACAACAAGTTTAATAAGTGTATTAAATAATCATGAAATTATAATTTTCCTACAATATAATCTTTTAATAATATATTTAATTAATTGATTAACATTTATCAAAAATCTTATTTTTAAAATCAAGCAATGATAGTATTTTATTACTTAAATATATATTCTTATTCAATTATAACTATTTTGAACAACTGCTATTAGTTATAATTTAGGTTGATCCAAATACATCAAGAATCATCATGAAATGGTGGCACTAAATTACAGAAAAATAATTATTATATGTTTGAAAAATTACATAAAAATATAAATTATAATTTATAATAGTTTATAAGATTATATTCAATATAATGATATAGATCATTTTTCTGCAATAACTTTTTTTTAAATGTTTGAGTACAACAAATGTACAATTATACAATTATTGTATATGTAATGAGCGATGAAAATGATTTTAAAAAATTATTTACAGAATGAGTTCCATGTAAACCGTGACCGGATTCAGAGCCGGATTAATCTAGGTGTAAAAGGAGCATTTGCTCCAAGGCGGCAAATTTAGTGGAGCGGCATAGATAAAATTGCCCCAAAAAAAGGATATAAGATCGTCATTAATATAAGAAAAAAATTGCGATTTATCAATTTTATGCATAGAATCTGATATGGTTGAGGAAATTAAATGAGAAGAATTAACATAAAAACTTAAATTAAAATAAACTAATAAATCCATAAAAAAATGTATTTAAAGAAAAATAAATAATATTATTAAAAAAAATAATATATAATATATAGTTATATTGTTAGAGTTTTTTTTTTATTTGACGTAATATTAAAAATTACTTTAATTATATCTATATATTTTAAACCAATTTATTAATATTATAATTGTATTTTCCATTAGTTTAAAATAATTCTTTCCATAACTATTCTGTGACATTAAACATATACCTATTTATACTTTTTAGTTTAAGTAGATTAATTATTCTATTAGGTACCTATATTTTATTTTTTTAATTTATACATAGAAACCATTTTTTTTTTTTGTTTCACTTAAACTTTATTTCTTTGATAGGGAGGGGGCAAACATTATTTGCTCCAGGGCGGCATCGGTCCTTAATCCGGCACTGACCGGATTATATTCATGCATAAGCGTGCGCAGACATTACTGGCAGGGTAGTTATACATAATACCAGAGCCGCAACTACTATGGGGCAACCGAGGCAATGCCCTGGTTGCCCCTCACATAGGGGGCCCCTTGGCAAGGAACAGAAAAAAAACGAGTATTTTTAACCGAGTGAAACGGTATTTAATTTTTAATTCAATCATTGGGCATTTTTTTTTTGTATCTCTCACAGCTTACGAAAATACGCGCTCTGATAATAAATTAGTGTAAAATTGTTAACACGTTCCGATTAAACGTTAAAATATTATATGGTAATACAAAGTACAAATAAATAATGACTGTCGACCGAGTTATATTTTAATTGTGGTTAGTCTAACTACGCATATAGAATACACATAAACAAAATTCAGAAACTTTACGTAATTTGGTGGAAAAAATTATGGCTTCAATTATAAATGTATAATTTAGTAACGATTTTTTCATTGAATAAACTCTTATCTCTTAAGTTTTTTAAATAGGTACAACCACAGATTATACAACTTTATAAATACATTAGGTGGGAATAGTGTTCTGTATAAATTATTACTTACTAGTTATGAATTATACGATTCTTTTTGCTTAGTCTTCAGTCGAAAAGTGAAACAACAACAACAGCCAATACTCAAAATTAATATTTTATACTATAATGGGAGAAATACCATGTTTTGTTTAAATCCTGTGATTATCGCGACCAGTTCACTATGATGCCGTGCTGCACTGTCACACTGATAATCAACAATTATTATTCTTAATGAAATATCTATTTTAGTCATTGCACACTGAAATTCTAGAGATTATCATTAATTATAATTTATAAGTACTTTTTGTGTAAACGCTGTTACGCAAAAAAAAAAAAAATTGTTTATGACTAATTTGTATAGGTAACTCAATTTTTGTTAAATATTAATAACAATAATGTATAATTTGAAACTTAGCTTACTCTACCATAATTAACAACATCAATCAATGGATGTTATGGCCACCAAAAAGTTAAGGGTCTGGTGCAAAATAGTCCCAATTCCCCCTCTCGACGGCTCTGCCTGTGATTACGGCAAAAGCTGAGCGATATTTTTCAAAAAAGAAATTGATCAAGAACTATTTGCAAAGCACAATGGTACAAGAAAGACTGAGCAGCTGGTCATTATTATCAATTGAAAATCAGAGAGCGGGTAGAATTGATTTTAATAAAGTAATTAACAAATTCGCTTCAATGAAATCTAGGAAAAAAAGTATATTTATGAGTAAATTGATCAGTGATTTTCTATTACAAATGTTGATAAACTAATACTCAAATTACTCATGATTGTAATACATTTTTGTGACTTGTAATGAATAAATATAATATAATATGTTATATATATATATATATATATGAATCTTAGTTGAATTATTTTTAAGACTTCTGTACAGAAAATTATTGATAAAAAGGGCCCCTTCAGCCCAAGTTTCTGCATAATACATTAACATTTAATATTAATTAATAAGAAATTTGGATGGGGTAACTTCATTTAACTTAATAATTATATTCTTCCAATATTCTTATACATATACTTACCGTTTACAGATGTTTCGAAATGGTTTAAAATAATATGGTTATTTATTATAGTGATACTATTGAATATCTTGGTGAGGAATGGAAGGTTCACACATTAGTTAAGTGCCTACCTTGACTACCCCGTGCGCACGCTTATGTGTTCTTGGGATGTATAAATGTTTTTTTATTAGTAAGCGATATACAGAGGTAGGTACAGAAATAAAATTATTACATACCAACGTATTCCAATAAAAAATTAAAAATTCTCTAGGACACTTTAATTATAGATTTACCTGTTAATGATGCAAATGTTGAATGAAAATCAACACTATGACTAAGATCATTGGCATTTTTATCTAGAATAAATATAAGTAATATATCATTAGGAATGATGATATTTAATTTAGTTAATTACAAATAGTCTTTTACACTATTTTAATAATATTTTATATTTTATTTCATTGCAAAATTATATTTTGTCATTCGAAAAATAATTTAATATGAAACACAATTTTTTTTTATACTTAAATAATCTATTAACTATTTATGCATATTCAATAAAAAAACAAATTGATGTATTTAATAAACAAATTAACTGAAATATTCAATATTTATATGATTTAAAAACTGATAAAAATCAGAATAAAATATATAAATATAGCAATATAGAAATTATTAAAATATAAATAAATGATTTAAATCTATTAAGATACTCTTTTATCTATTTATTCGATTATTTTTCCGAATACAAAATGAAAATATTGCTTATAAGACTGGTTAACTGAAATATTATAAATTAGATACAATAGTAGTATATTATTTTTTATTACAAACCATATCTACACCATGCTAGTGGATCTAGTAAAGGAACTAAAATATGAAAATATAATGTAATAACGTAAATATAGATTTTAACTTTTATTTCATTCACTATATTATTACTGTTATTTTCACAAAAATTAGTAAATTATATAGTTTATATTAATATGTCATCAGAATAACTTAAACATACTTACACCAGAAAGCCATAATAAGGTGGTATTTATGATATTCCTTAATAAAAACTATAAAAACATATTTTATTATACCTATTTATTATTATATTTTAATTAATATAACTTTAATGTTTTTATTATTATTTTAATTATTTTTTAAAAGATATGGAAACTATAATATGATGTTTTGGATACTAGATATATTATTAAAATATTAAATATAAAGCTTACTGTTATCTTCAATAATTTTCTTTCCTAGAAAATTAACAATACTTTTAATAAATATATATTTGTGTTTCTGAATTGGATATCTTAGATTTCTTTCATTTTTTTCATTTTTTTCATTATAATGATTATAATAGTCTATTGTAGCAGTTTTTTTACCTTTTGTGGTATACGGACTAATATCTTTTATACTAAAATTTTTTTTTAAGGTGTTATTGCATGACTAAGTATAAGATTAAAAACTAAAAATCATTATAATGTATAATATGGAAGTATTTATTTTATTATTATAATGTATTAATTAATTCGTTTAATACTACATTAACACATTGGAGACGAAAGACTCGTTTGATAAGTTAGCAGATTTATATATCAGTGTATATTTTTCAAACCTCGGAAAATATTTATTCAAATTCATCAATGCTTTCATTTTACAATTCTTAATTAATTATTTAATTTTTAATTTACTTTTTTTAAGAATTATCATTATTATAACATTATAAACACACAACTAAAATTTATACTTACCTTTCAAAGGTACTAAAATAATAATAATAATATTTTATATTACCTATTACAAGTAGATGGTATATTAGTATGGAAAGTGAACAAGTATAATCAGAACTGCCCTTAAAATTTTAAGGTGTAGGGGGAAAAATCTTGGTGGAGCCCCATAATTTAAATGTTATCTACATTACATATTATACTATAAATTTATTTTGTTTATTTATTCTTGGAATACATATAATGTATTCAATTCCTCTAGAAGCATCGATAAAAGTTCGCTTTAGCTACACATCATGCTCCTACAACGGTAGAAAGAAGAACAAAATTTTGAATATTATGATGACCACCGTTACACTCATGATATAATATGGATGAGGTGGGAATCAATTATTGTAATCAATTATAGCCGATATTCAGTGTAGAAAATAATAATAAACTTTTATCGTATCGGATTTTGTCGTACAGCCTTGAATAATGATAATAATGATAAAACGAATACGGAGAGATGAACGGCCATAATATTACATCGATTTTATTAGGTATCTTCGTCATATATGTTACGGTTTCATTTATTTATTTTGTATGGCTTTACACAAGTCAACTTTTCTAACAATATTATAACAAAGCATAAAATTACAAGATAATAGTATTAATAACTGGAACATAAAATATAAAATAGTGGTTTAACTTAAATAGAATTATACTTAAAAATAAAGGAAGTGAGAAAATCACAAATATAGGATATAAGCGTCCTTAAGATCTACATAGGTATATGTCAAGGTTTATAAACCAATTTAATGCTTTTGGAGTTGCCGCATGTAAGCCTTCAAACCCTTGATTTAATTTTCTTTTCTGTCACTCCATCATGATGTGGTTCATGGTTTAATCCCCGTTACCAAAATTGCAGGCTGGGCTATCTTGGAACCCCCATTTGTATAAAAGAGTGCCACATTGGCCATGATCGGTTCGAAGCCTGTTTAATATAGACCAGGTGCTACGAGGAAGATGAATCCCTAGGACTCCTTTATTAGGGTCAGGTATTAGTTGCCGATTTTGTGCAGAGAAGCTAGCCCACTTTTGACGCCAATCTGCAGCACTATTATATCTTGAACTGATCAGTTTCCTGGTAGTCTTATCAGGTGGGCTTCTAGATTTTAATCTTTTTTTCCGGAGTTCGAAGTAGCATCTGATACAAGAGAGATCGTTTTAAGTCTTCAGTTTTCTCAACAGTTTTACAAGCGCTTCTTTTCTTCTTATATTTGGAAGTTTAATGTTTGCCAGTACTGGTACAGTGGCGTATATATAACTTTTGTATGGAGGGGGGATCAGTTGCAAACATAGTTATTTCTAATATCTATTGTAAATATTTTCCTAAAAAGTATAGGTTGGAATAATATTATTAAAGAATTTGCGGCACAGAAAGCTAAACAATAGTTGTAAATGTTTTATATTGAATAAATTTGTATTTAATTTTGCTTTACAGTTAAAAACAGCTTAAATCTGTACTACCATTTATGTGGTATGATACATAGCTTTCACTGTTCGAAATATTTTTTGTTCAAATTGTTTGTCACTCTATCAAATTATATTTTTGGTATGGTTAGGTTAAACTATTACAGTCCGAAATTTATTAGAACAGACCGGAGGTCTTGTCTTGGTCCACTCTAGTATACTATTTTTAATTTTTAGTTTGATCCTGTCTCTAAAATTACTGGCCGAGCAAAACACTACTGTGTTTGTAGACAAATTATATACGAGTATCTATAATATTTATCGAGTCCATTTGGAGTATTCTAAATAATCATATTATTTATTTTTTAAATCATTTCTAATGTAATGTAGATAAACAATTAGTGGCATGCGGGCCCTACGAAGTGTGATACCTGGGACATAGGCTCCGTTTGCCTTCCCCTTAAGGGCGGCCCCTAGTATAATATTCAAAATGTTTCTTACATAGAAGCTGATGTGTTACACAGAAATTGTTTAAAGCCGTTTCATCTAAAAATAAAATATAGTGTTATAATTTGTTTGCTTATAGGTTATATAAGTGTTAGATTGCTATACAGTACAATTTAAATTTTTCTATGATATCATTTATCTGACACGAACGATTATTTATATAAAATTATATAAATATTATTTATATGATATGTAACTGGTAAATTATCCCTTTTAAATTATAACTAGTAGTACTCATTGAGTACTTATGAAAGGCATTCGATACTGGCTTAAATTTTTCTATATGTTATAATCAGTGACATATTTACTTGTAGGTACTGAAGGACTTAACAAAAGGTTAACTTATGGGCACTCTTATTTTAAGAGTTCATATCTTCAATGTGTGAAAAATGTATCTATCTCATAAGAGGATATTTTATTTTATTACGCAAGTAATAATTAAATATTAATAACACTTATTTTCCAATAGTTCTATGAATATTATATTGACTGTCGTTTCACAGATCTTTATATGAAAAATCTATTAAAAATGAAATTATATCAAATACTAGGAATTTTTATCACTGATTTAGAAATTTCATTTCAGATTTTAAGTATCATTATGTTTTAATCATTCAGAATAGCGATTTTTCATAGGTCTTCAGACGGTAAACATGTGAATACGTTCCTGGTTATATTATGTACTGATATGTAATATAAATTAATTGGCTACGAATCAATTACTTACCATTTTCTATATAATATTTATTTAGTGATTCTGTAAAGCAATTCAAACATTAAAAATATATTTCGAAACACTTACTTAAGCTATGAAGATTTTAAGTCGAAATCGTTATGAATTTTTTTCTTTTTAGCTTCATGATAAACAATCTACATAAGCTCGCGGTCCAAAATTATCGAATCATTTTTTTCTGTATGTAATATAACTCGCGCTCGTTACAATATTAAATGCTCAGAAATGGTAAAGTTGATTTGCAATCGACGATCAAGCGTTTACATCCGTTAACAGTCAACCACAGAAGTTGTTATTAGCGTAGTGTTTTTGTTTTGATGATTACACGACTGTTGTGCATTATTGTGTATAGTTTGATTGTCTTTTTAGGGCACCCATGGATTAGTGTGGTGACATTGTCAAGTGGCGTTGATTTATTGTGATAATTTATTGTTGCTTTTGGGTGGATAAGTTGGTTACATCAGTGCGTATTGTCTTCCAACAACTATTCGTCGACTTCATTTATAATTGGATTAAAATTATAATTATAAGTGGTTTTTAATTAATATTTTTTTATAACAATTACATATTTTAGTATTTCAATTATTTTAATATATTTCGCGCTTAAATTTTAAATTATTAATTGAAACAAAAACTTATACTCATATAAATATTAAAACAGTAAACTCACCTTTACAATCTAAAATTAAAATAAAATTTCGAGAAATTAAAATACAAATTGTGTGCAATTTACGACAAATACTAGAAAATTAAAATAAAATAAACTCTGAAAGAAGCAAAAAAAATTGTTGATATAATGATGGAACAAATACAATCGTATTTAATGAAAAATCACTGAAAATAATTAAATTAAGTGCTTTATTTGAATCATTTAAATCTTTAAATACAATCACTGCAGAAGACATTGAAAATTTGTTTATACTTCCGTAATATTGAACTAACCAATGTTTGAATAGACTTAAATTAATTTATGTATATTCCAAATAGTTTGGTGGGAGAAATCGTAAAAAATGAGTGTCATATATTTATAAAACAAATATTAGGTATGCAAATTTGAAAAACTGTCTGAATGCTTAATGTGTATCCCAGTTTCAATGGCAATCATGAAGCTCTCTTTTAGTACGATGAAAGATAACTTAAGTTCGGAATGGAGTATTATTAATAATATTACTAAATGTCAATTATATTTTTATGAAGAATTAACCAAATTTTTTTTTTTTAAGGTTTTATGTATTTGTAAGTATCTATCTAATATCAAAACAATTTAAAAACGATATTTTACTCCCCTTCATTTTTTAATTCTATAGCATAGGTACCCCTTTGAAAGTTGATGATAACCCGTGGAATAGAAGGTCTGAAATATACACTTATTATAGATTAGCAAATTGGCTAATACTTCATGAGTAACATAAAAGGTCTTCAATTGCCTATTAACATCCCTATCACTATTTCATTCCTTCTTTATTTGTAAATAAAACTTACCTTTTATCGAGGAGTCCATGTATCTTTTTATATATACTAAAACAGAAATATTTGAAATCAATCTTTTTCACAAACTACGAGAGTTAAACGTGTTGCAAAACTGCAGAGGTAAAGTAATTTATAAAAGTATATTTTATTACAAACCTTCACAGAAATATTTTGTACCCTTGAAAGTACCTGAAATCAAAAATTTAATTGTCTTTAATGCTTATAACACTCGGCAGAACCATTAATACTACTTTAAAATTATCAAGTAAATTGTGTGAACAAAATTAAGTAATGAATTCTTTAAATTGAATTAAGTTCAAAATAATCAATCAACATGGTATTAGAGTTTTGTCAGTGTCGGTCTGGTCCATCCGGATACCCGGAAATTCTCGAGGGCCCTAAGATTTATTCTTAAATAAGGGCCCAACTAAAGACGGATCAACAGTTAGAGAACTGTGTTTTAAGCTATTTCAAGATACCACTTATTAGAGCTAAAAATGGATTATAAATGTATTCCTTGTAAGTTATAACAATGTATTATAACAATATGATCATATAATATTTATTTTCTAAGTTTATTTATAATTATCATTGTAAAAATGTATCTTATTTTATGGTATCTTCCATGGTGTCTAGCATAGAGATGCTTTATTTTACTATACAATTAACACGATTTTTATTGTAAAATGATCATAATCAAACAAAATATATTTTAAATTCAATGAAAACTATTTTAATTAATCAGATATATGAAATAATAACAAATAAATGTCACCTTTATTTATCTTGCAGAGTTCTCATACAAATTGATATGTCACACCACATCTATTGATCCTGGTGACTCGAGCGTGAAAAACGCCCGACAAGCCCAAAATCGATGTCATATATTGATATATATATATATATATATATATGAGAAATTTGCAACAAATCTCTTGCAAGTATTAATTTTTAGATTCGAAATAATGTTCTAAAGATAACTAGATTGAACCCAAGTTTTTAAGATAGAAAAAAAATTCAAATGATTCTTCATTTGGCCACTCCAGCAAAGAGTACGCGTATACTAGTTTCCTCAACGATTTCAGAAATATCCATATATACATATTCATCCCCTTGGCCCTCTAGTACATAAGCATACGAGTACACTATTTTAATCTTTCTTTTCGTATATAATTAACATTTCAATACAGTCCAATAATTTCTTGTTAGCAAAATCTGAATTTTAATTCAACATCAAAATTTTATGTATAAACAAAAAATAGTTTGTACATAGAAATAAACAAATTAATAAATGAATAAAAGCTTAGCTTAGAGTATTATTATACTTGTAAATTACGATCTGTTTATAAATAAAATTTATCGTCAGGTATATACAAAGTCAATAAAATTATGATTAATTATAATTATTGTAATATGTATACCGTCACTTATAAATTATTATTCGCAGTATTAGTACTTACTGAGTTGTATTTGATTTGTAAGATAGTTGTAGTATTTGCTTGCCATTTCTGTAATATTTTGAAATGTATAATTTTTGAATAATTTTATTATTTGAAAATTTTTTTCTAACATTTCAAATATTTTTAGAGTTATATAAAAATTAATGTTAATTTTTTTATAAAGCTAAGTAGTAAACATTAAAAGTAGTTCCAAGAGCTATTACTTAACTACATGAGCGTTATTTCAACTTTTGAAAGGGTGAGGCTACTGATTAAATTTCTTTTCACCGCTGGACTATTCGCCACCATTCATTTCGCTGCAACCGTTTCGCTACCGTTCATTTCGCCGCGATCGTTTATCTCCACTATCCTATTTTTTTTCGTATAACGTCAATAAAATAATTTTTGTTGGCCATAAAATTTTGAAAATTTGATACAATGTTTTTCACATATTCACTAATATTTTTTTATTGAAGTTATACGGAAAAAATAGGATAGCGGAGAAAAACGATCGCGGCGAAATGGTCGCAGCAAATAATCCGGCGGCGTGAGGATATCATCAAAATGAACTAGACCCATTTTTATAGTATTTATATCACGAAAACTGTTTTATAAGGATCATATATAGAAATATATCATATAGAAAAAATAAATTTTATAATGTTCGTATAATAACAATTCTCATAAACCGAGGAGGAATCAGTGTTTCCCAACTTTTAATAAACCGTGAATGTATATTTAAAAGAGAATATTATCTTATTTCAGAGTACAAAATAGTAAATGAAAATTTACTATTTACCGATTTTAGCATTTGATCATCGGACAAAGAATTGCCGAATTTTTAAAATTTTTTAGAGTGGGGCATTTGCCATAGTCTGCCCTCCCCCAAATGATGCCCCTGCTTAACTACTTAACTATAACGTATTTCAATAATTAAATATACTCATATATTGTACGAAAATAAAAAATTATTTAGTTTCGACATAACTTAAAATTAAGACTTACCAGAAAACTTGATTGGTTGTTTTCTGATTTCTAAACATTTAAAAACAATTTTTTGTTATATAAGATCATTATTAAAACATTTTAGATTTTGCACAGAACTTCTAAATTACATATCGCATATTATATTTTCTTTTTAGAATTGTTCATATTGTGGCAATATATCCAACTTGAAAATAATTTTAATTAAGAATATTTTTTAAATACTATTTTCGCCTTTTAAATATTATATTTTGTACTCTACTTCGAAATAAATAATGAATGTACAGTATGGGGCACAAGTCAGTAAAAATATACCATCAAATATTCGTGAAATCTAAAATACGTGTTTAAATTAAAAAATTCTAAAAAGGTTTAAGAAAATTTCAGATATTTATTACTCGTATTCTATAATTCATATACTCACTATTCGACTATGTACGTATGTTGTGTGTAATTTAAATAAATGAAAAATGCATATTTACCATCTAGAATTTCATTACTCGAAATTCTATAGATTTAATTTAATTTATAATGAGGTGGCTTACCCTCTGATTCTGTAATTTAATAAATATGATTATTAATTTCATGTAAAAATAATTAATTATAAAATAAAATAATATTTAGAGCACGAGTCATATACGGGTTGTATGTATGCAATATTCAGGGCTGGGCAGTATCTTAGATACTAGTATTTAAGATACGTATCTGAGATACAATTGTATCTTGTAACGAGATACATTATTTTAATGTATCTGGTATCGTGGATTTAAATACTCTTTTAACTTGTATCTAGTATCTTTTTATGATTAAAGATACTAGATGCGATCTATTGCTATGTAATAATAATTATAAATAATTTAGATTAAAATTTTTTACGTCGAAGGCAGTCACTCGATAAATGAATAATATATACAATATTTGCTCATAATAAAAGTTAAATAAAATTTAAATAAAGTTAAATATAATTTTTATTATGAGCAAATTTTGTAATCAGTAAGTTACATAAATCCAGTTTATCGGCAGAATGTTTTCTTAATTTTATCGCGCTAAACATTTATTTTTAACTGTGTGATTGTGCGGTGATCGGTTCATATTTTCTGTCTACACGGTGTATGTGTAATGTCGTCTGATTTTAAGTATCTATTACTAAAAACATGGATAATAATGTAATTATTAATATTCCAAAATCTTAAGATAAAACATTCTATACAATATTAAATTTTGATGAAATAATAATTGTGAATTTAAAATTGAAATAATTTATTATTATTATTTATTAATTATATATATATATATAATTATTTATAATTATTAATTGAAATAAGTCTCTTTAAAAGGTAACCAGGAATTTATTTTAAAACATGGGATATAACAAATAAAAAACTATTACTATAATACTACATATCATTTTTTTTAAATTTAAACATTTAATAGTTAATAAATAAACATAGTAATTTATAAATATATTTAAATTCTTTTTTATTGTACCCAATGTAAATGAATTAACAAATAAATAAATATTAATAAATGTATAAAGTATCTTGTATCTTGTATCAAGTATCTTTAAAAATATCGAAGTATCTTGTATCTTGTATTTAGATACGAACTATAGATGTACCTTGTATATTGTATTTAGATACTTTTTTTTAGTTATCTTGTCCAGCTGGCTATATTCAGAAGTTTTATTCAGTGCTGTCGCAAGAGGGGGGGAGCAACGGCTAACCATTTTGTCCCAGGCCCCAATCTAGCAAAATCTAAAGTATTGCTCTATGAAATATTAATACATTTAACTATATAAAATTAACTTTTTCTAAAAGTGTATAACAGTAGTATAGAATGGTTATTGCCAGAATGTGAAGAATGAAATAATTTTATGTAAATTTACATAAATATTCTTTATCGCAAGTATCGACGCGACAACATCCAAGTTCATATCTTCTATGACTATTTAAAAATAATCTAGGAATAAATTAAATTTGTACTAAATGTGGTAATTGATAATACATTGTTGAGAAGTTGTAATATGCCACATATATTAATATAAAAAAGAATAATATAACACGCAAAAATCTGATGATGTGTAATGTTTCATACATTACTAATAAAAATAATAATGAGCATGAGAATAAATATTTGTAGAGCTTCACATAATTAAAACGATAATAACTTATATATTGTTATAAACTAAGTTTATATAGTATAAATTCTCATGAAACTATCTTGTACACGTGCGAACGTATTTTCTACTAATTTGTTAACTATAATCACATTAATATTCACATTTAACTATAAAATAAGTAATAAAAATAGAGCTAAAAATGCATGAAAGTCACACTTGCACGGGGTTAGCTATAGAAGGCCATCCACCAACATATATAAGGGCTCCGGATCGGTACAATCCAGTCATTCAGTACGGAGAGAATATTATATTATATTGGTCATCGTCATAATTGTCACTTCATTAATTTTTCTAAGTATTAAAATAAATAGAAAAATTAATGAAGTGAATTAATGAATATACTTGTAAAGAATACTTTTTACGGTATTGTTGGTAAAGTATTAAAATAAATTACCAACAATACCGTAAAAAGTATTCTTTACAAGTATATTCATTGAATTTGTCCCACTCTAAATACTTAATAATTTAACATTATTGTGGCACCGTCGAGTAATCAACGACAGGCTATAAAGTTAAAAATGTAATTCATTGTATCGATGCATTTAAATGACCTTAATTGGTTGAGATTTGGAAAACTATACTAACCAACATTTTGCAAACTTGGAGTGTATTTTTTTATCATCATCGTTTATTATTGTGATGATTAAGGAATTCCCGAATTAATTTGATCCAAGTCCTAAAACTCTTTAGGAAGTATTTGGGTCTCTTAGATGAACCTAGTACAAGGCCTTCAAATACATTCTTATTAACCATTTTTTCCAATATTAGATAAAAGAACAACGGAGAGAGTGCATATATTTGTAATTCTAACCAATTAAGTTTATTTACACTATATTTTATACAATGTAAATTATACAAATATAATTTTTCTTAGTAAGAAAACGCGAAAAATTATATATAATAAATAACATGAGATAAATGTATATAATTAAGAGGATTATAAATTTCAATACTCTCGAAAAACCAAAAAAAAAAGAATGTTTAACATATAAATATTATATTGTTATTTAAGTCCATCCAAGTACAAAAAATAAGATACATTAAAAAAAAAGTGACTACAATGGTGACCAAAAAGGAAGTGTACTTCATATTTATACCTACGCCAATTTATTTTATTAATGCATTTTTAATAATTTAGAGAAATAACAACAAGCAAAAATAATCATTTAATAATTTGATCTTAAAAGAAAACATTAATTAATTTTACTCACCTTTCAAGTACTTTGCATAACAATAATTAATTAACCCTGTTTCATCTATAGTTAAATATATATAATTTATAGGTATATGTGTTATAAAAAAAATTGAAAATTATAATTTTACTACTTACTTAAGGAGAATTGAGCTTCTTTTAATAATCCTGTTAAGAAATTATATAAATATATTTATAAAAAAAAATGCTCCTGGCATGATCATCATGAGATATATAGAAGTATGGATTTAATGTCAAACAAAGAAGAGGAAAAAATTAACATTGAGGACGAATTCAAATTTTGTTTCCACAAAATGTTTGTAGATGATGTCCAACGTTGAAAGTGTTATTTATTTATTTATTTTTTTATTTTACGTTTTTTTTAAAATTATCGTCCACTTTAGACGTAATAAAAATATATAAATGTGAGCATAATCACAAAAAATATAGTAGCAAGGTTCTGGATAGGCAAACATTAATAACTGGGTTAAAAGAAAACACATGAAAATTTTTCTACACAACTTTCGAAGCTCATTAGATCCTAGTTGAAAAATTGTGATACACCTACAGTAAATACGAATGATTTGAAATTAATAAAAATTAACATTCATTATATACATTATGGCAGGGTTATATTAAAGGTTAATATATTGGAGGACAAAATAATTTTGAGCCCCTATGCATATTGATAAATAAATATGTAAGCAGGAGCGGATACACAGTTGGAGAACTGTGAGTCAGGCTATTTCAGGCCACTTATAAGGTCTGAAACTGAATTATAAGTATATACTTTGTTATAAAAAAACACACTATGGCAATATATGAGTTTTCAAGTTTATTCATAGTTATCATTGAAAAAATAAACATTTATTATATTTTGTGGAGTCTTACATGAGGTGCAGCATAAAAGTGATTTACTGTACTACACAATTAAACAAGTGACGTTATTTAGGGGAAGGGGTGGAAACTGGGGTATTCGGCCCAGTATGGTATAAACTTCAGCCAATTCACTTAAAAAATATGAGAAGTCTTCAAGAGGCCAATTTTATCAACAACTATTAACTGTGGGTCAGCTGACCTCCTGAACCCACTCCTAGATCCGCCCCTGTATATAAGTAACAATAAGAGAAAAAAAAAAATTCCACGCTTTACTCGGATAACTATCTCTTCGACTTTATATTTTTATCGAGTTCCAATTATTATTGAATAACCGTTACAATTATATATTTTCGATTTACAATTAAATTACATTATAATCTAATAAAATCAATGTTAATTTGGCTGCATCCGAATTGGGTCCCAAATTTAAAATTACTACTAAATTACTATTTATAATTGGGTCCCGAACTATTTTAGATATTACACTAGTTGGGTTCCTGATTTTTATAGATACTACATTAGTTGGCTCCCAGATTTTTTTAGGTACTACATTAGTTGGTTCAGAATTTTACAAAAATAAAAATTCATAGCTGAAAATATAACTAAAAAAATTGCAGGAACAATAAATCGATTAGATTTGTAAAATTAATGCCGTATACTTTTTTACCAACATAAAAGTAATTTTTAAAAAATATTATTTAATTTTTATTTATATTATATAATGGTTTTAACATTTTTAATATTATTACTAACACAATTCTAATAATTTATATTTTAATGAAAAAGAAACTAAAAAAAAAAAACACATTTTTAATCATACCTATTATCTAAATAGATCATAGACAGTTCTAAGTCTGTTAAAATGAAGGAAAATGTTTGTATAATGTAGTACTTATCAAAAAATATTTAGAAACTAGTGTAATACCTAAAATAATTCAGGGCCCAACTAGTGTTGTACCTATAAAAATCTGGGACCCAACTAGTACACTACATGCGATTAGTCCCTAATACTTGGGACCCAACTCGGATGCTCCGGTTAATGTAATATAATTTAAGTACCTACATCCTTAAATCATAATTTATATTTTTTACATGTAGTATATTATGCTAATATCTATTACAAACAATATTGTTCTTATCGTTGTTAAGACCTACTGGTATTAACTTTTAAATGAAATAATAAAAAACATTTATGAAAATGTACTTACCTAAACAATCTAAAAATTTAAAAAAAAAAAACCGAAATAATATATGTTTTTTCTTAAAAATTATATAGGAGTAGATCAATAAACAAATCAATTTTGCGCAACGCTTATGGGAAGAAATTATATATTGCATTATAGTATACTTCCCGATTGGTCTGAATAATAGTGTAGATAATGTGCCTCAAGTCAAGAACACTCGATTTTCAGCAAACACCCTTATTCGAATTCGGTGGCGGATTTAAGGAAAAAAACCCATACGACATACGATATAAAGAATTATGAATCGTCATAAATATTAATTCGTGACTTCCCTCTTAAAATACTATAAAACTAGATAGATGTTGAAACAAAATATATATATATATATATATATATATATACATATAAACATTTATTTAAATCGTCCAAACTGGATATATTATTTCTAAATAACCTTATCAAAATTGTCATTAAATTTATACAAAAAAAATTTATATTGTTTAACACAAAGTATCTTACTAATGTAATTCGGTAATTCAAATAATTGTACATTGTCTTCTGTCTTCAGCAAATATTTCAATAGTTGTGTCTAGATTTATTTTATTTGCCACTGATATTTCGATAAAAATATACTGAATTAATTTAAGGTTTTTCCACTTAAAGTGGCACAACGATGTTTTTTTTTTTTATTCTTTTTAAAGAACTCATTACTCACTGAGCACTTGCCGTACTAACAGGGAGTGTAAGAAATTATCTAAAAATACTGCTAAACTCTGTAAAACTGTCTATCAATGATAAATTTTAAGTTATTCAGTGGATTGTTGTTAATAAAATCGTTATTTTAAGAACTTTTTACTATTTTTACAAACTTGAAAACCTTATGTCCGATATTGCTAATTTGAGGGAAGAAAACAGAACTCTTAAAGATGAACTTGTTACGTTACGTAAACGTGTTGTTGATTCTCTTGACCAATCTACTAAAGTAACGACTATTGATTCAGAAGTAAAGTTATTTCGTGAAATTCAAGAGTGCACGGAAAAGTCAAAGAATATTTTGATTTTTGGTGTTAATGAGGATAATGATAAGGATGAGAATCCACCAATTACAGTAAAAACAGTCTGCCTAAACCAGACAACGTTTTTACAGTATCGAAAAGAATATTCAAAATCGTGGCCCATTTCTGTTCTATTTTAATTTTTATGTTGAAATGAAAATTAGTGAACTGAAGACTGGGTCTGGGACCCGGGGGTCTTTACGGGTAGGGGCCCAGGCAGCAAATTTCTATTTTTTTCTCGTTAAATCCGTCACTGTTCGAACTAGATTCTGAGGTTCAATCTATGGCCAATGTCCAATGAAAATTTTTTTTAATGCTATAAAGATGAAGATTTATGGTACATTGATTTAATAACTACAGATTATTGAGAGTAAGAAAGATTGAAGAAAATGCGTTTGGATTTATGGCCTCTCATCAATTTATCCTTATATTTTGAATGTTCTGAATTTCTAAGGAAATTTTTGTATTCGTCTATGACTTTGTAAATGTCTGCTACAGTATTTTATTTGTTGTTATTTAAAAGTTTTTTTTTTAAAAAATTACAAATATTTGATTGATTATCATACAGTCGAATCGAGATAACTCGAAGTTGAAGAAGGATAAAAATTCACTTAAAGATATGTATTATTCAAGGTATCTAATTAAATTATAGGAGAAGAATTTTCTGGAGGAATAAAATACAATTTGAGTTGTCAAGTTTTTCGAGTTATCGAGGTTTGAGTTATCGTAACTCGACTGTATAATATATTCAGAAAAATGTTTTTGTACTAATGTTTTTTTAAAGTGTTGTAACAGTTTACATTTGTGTCCTACATTTTTTATTTGTTCTTTCAAATCTATTTAGACCAAGAAACATTGTTGTCGACAAATGTGGCAAAGTTATCTCGTAAGTTAATATCACCGACAATATTTTAAAAACATAGTTAAATGTTTGTAAACAACTAAGTTAAAAACATGTTTTCCGATAGATTTTTCTTTGGTCTGGACGAGACTTAAGTCATAGTGTGAGAGAGTCTTTAGGGAAAATAAAAAAATAAAAATATGTTTACCTTGCAAAATCATATAAGAAAAAATACTAAGTTACCGCTTCTCTGAACTTAATAATTTTAGGAATCTAACAATTATTTTCTTGGATTAAGTGTATATAAAATGAAGACTCATTAGTAATAATTAGGGTTCGGGACTTATTGTAAAACAATTTATGGAAATATGCATATAAATATGCACTTAAAATAATCGAAATATACCCAAAAATATGCAACTGAATATTTTTTGAATGACAATTAAAAATTTTGATTTATTTATTTAAATTTAGATATTTTTTTTTAATTAGTATTTTTTGACAACAACAACACTATATACGCGTTATGAATTGAAACATATTTATATCTTACTTAGACTATTCTGCAATCATTACTAAACAATATGCAAATTCATAAAGTTCCGAACCCTAGTAATGATTAAATTAATGAATCGTTACATAAAACTATACTAAATACTATATTATAACTTATACGACTATTTTATTATACTATACTTATTTGCTCAGTAGACTATTTACTTTATGAAATAAAAACTTTATGCTTACATTTTATCTTGGGATCATCTGTATTAAATAAAAATAAAACAAAATATTCGTAAATATCTATAATATTATTATCAAGTAATTTAATTGAATTAACTTATGAGATTTCAGTTACAAAATCATTTGTTTTATTAATTATGTGTTAGTGATTTCACTAAGATTATCAATATTTTATAAAACGAAATAACATAATATTACGAGTATATGATTCGAGAATACTATCTGTGTAATATTTTATGTTCTTCGGTAACACTTAGGTCACTCTTACTTAAAATACATTGATACTTCAAATTAACATGAGTTGTTAACTCTTCTTAAATTTACTAGTATTTTTATGTTATCAATAAGAAAAAAATCCAAGAAACTTCTGATACTTTTTGAGTTATTAAATGTAGTAGTTTTCTAATAACTTCTATTTATCTTAGATTGACTACATGGTAACCCACTTACCCACTTGTAATACGAGTTGGAGTTAGTTCAGTTAAAATATTTAGAGAATTTTTTTTATAAAACATAGTTTCTCACTTTGAACGGGTTTAGATCAGTTTTTTTGGATCAGCTTTATAAATATATTTTAGATAGTGCGGGGCTGTAATATTAATACATACAAATAACCAATTTTGATACAATCCCTAGTTGAAATTCTAGATACTTGATTATGTGTAAATAATGTTTACTAAACAAATATTTATTGATTTTTAAAATGTAACATTCATTGTTAACTAATTATTAATCATACAGTAAATATCAATATACATTTTTTAAATTAAATATATATTTTTCTGTTAAGAAATACTAAATTTAGCATAGTATTATGGTTTTTTTTCATCTTACATATCGTGATTTGTGGATCTTCATTACTATTCCCTATAGCAAAAATTATAATTCATTAAACAATAGTTGTTGAGTTATAATGGTGTTTAATACGAGTATATATGTTGTAGGCATATAGTCAAATTATATTGACTATAGGAAACACAATATACTCGTACTATTATCTACGTCTATTACATCTAATTATTTATTACCTGTATATAATTATGATTGTATTTTTAAAACAATAGTAATAATGAACATGAAATTAAACATATTATTTCATATGCCAACGTATTTTACATATTAATAAATAATACATTGCTTTTTTATATATAAAATAGTAATAAACATACACACTATAACAAACATATACACTGTTTTCTCTTTTGTGGACAGGCACGTTAATAAGTGCTTATTTTATTTTGGGAAGGGGGATTAACTATCTTCGAAATTATTGGGACTTAAATAATGTACAATAAAATGGTATTTACTGTATATTTTATTTGTGGTTATAATAATACGATCTGTCGGGGGAGGGAGGCGATAATATCTATCATGTGCCTGCATTATAACTAATTTTACGCACCTACATAAATATTAAAAAAATTATAATGCACTCTCGAAGTCGAATAAACTGCAGTTGCATAGTTTTTAAAATTAAAAGTATTCTAATATGCATTTATTTCCTATTTAAGTTTTAACTATTTTTAAAAAAAATGATATTTCTACTTCTGAAAAACTGAAGATCTGAGTTTAGATTAGGGTTGATTTATATTTATTTGTATAAAACAATGAACAACAACAACGATACAACGATACAATCTAATACTTATAACATTTTAAACAATTACAAAGTACACCAAGAATTATGACTATCGTAAACAAGGAAATACGTATAGCATATGACTGTGTTTTTCAGGGTCAATGCAATTTTCATAATTTTCAAGTCAATTTTATAATAAGGCATTAAATTATACGTTTAACAAATAATATTACGAAATTGCATATGCCATGAAAATACCTTATTCCAATTATTAATAATCATCCAAATAATATTAATTTATCATTTATATAAGCACAATATTAACATACTTATAATTATATCTACCACATAGTTTAACCTTTATAAAAACTAATGTAGTAGTTTTACTTAACTATAATAAATCAAATAAAAAGAAAAAATTTTATTATTTTATTCCTTAAATATTATAGAAAATGTGTAATATTATTAAGTGATTTAAAATGCATAAAATGTATAACATTTACAAAAAAGCTTAATTATGTTTTAATTAAAATTTGGTACGTAGAATATAACTTATTATTAATGCGTAAACTAAAATAAATCTTTAAAAAAATATATAAATATTTATATATTACCTGAACGGATATCTTTAAAAATGATTAAGACTATTAAAGAAAGTCTCATTATAATATTTGTGGATAAAATCATATTGTTTTAAATACACAGAAAATGTTTTCAATTATTACTTAAGAACGGATAATAAAGATTTTCGACGATCAAGAATAAGAGAATTATGATTTTATTCAAAACATAATATTTAGCGATTGGTGTTCGCTGACTAGCTGCTGAGTAAATACATTCATCTCAAATATTAGGCATGTTTTATCGAAACTATATGTAAGGCCAGTTATCACTTGAACAAATATAGACGACATAACGTATTAAAATTATAAATTTAATAGTTTACCAAGTATGTTGAAACCATTTATTAATTTTTTTTTACACAATACCTACATTTTTTTTTCTATAATACAATAGAAGCTGCTTATTAGAAACACGGATAATTGATACAATTGCGTTATTGAAACAAAATGTCTAGGGATAGATCGACCGTATATTAAGACATTTTAAATAAATAGGATTATTGAAACAACAAATCGGTAATTTGAAACAATGAGGGCCAAGGCCGTCGAAAGATACAGATTATTTGGCGACAACTAATGTATTGTAATTTCAATTTACTTTATCATCGTTACGATTGGAAGTAGTCGAACTCTCGGAAGAAGTGTATGAAGATTGGATCGATGTAGACTCATACATCGATTTTGCAGACATGTTGTTAGATATGATGTTGGAGATTCCAACAGAAGATCTGTAATGCAGTTATGAATCCTCAAACAATTGAATATGCTGTCACTAACGATGAAGAAGAAAAAAGAGAAACATCCACATAAGGTAAAAAAATTGTAGAAGTTCTAAGTGTTCTCAAGAGAACAGTCCTGCACCGTGCGGTTGAAAAAGGCTTTGGACAACATTATTTTTATGAAACCATGATCATCAAGTTACTCGATGCAAGGCAACAAACAACGATAAACGCATATTTTACTTAGCATATAAATTGTTTTTTCACAGTAGATAATTTTTTTTGAATTATACATTTTTTTCATAATAAACAAAACCAATCGCTTATTAGAAATAATCAGTTTATTGAATTCGCCCTAAAATGTTCCTAATAATTGGCTCCTACTTTATTATTTTTATTTCACTCAGTACAATAAATCCTAAGTTCTATCCAAATCCAGTTTAACGAGGAAGCAGAGGAAGCCATAGCCCCGTACCCACAACGGATATCAAACAATAATAGACAATAATTTTTTTTTTTTTTTTAAATCAAAAATATTTGGATGAAATACATAAACGTTTTCTATAGGCTATACTATAACGATAATGGATAATGTGTTATTATTAGGGCTAGGATAGTATAGGATTTTGCATTTTTTTTTAGGATTTACAGGACATAGCTTTTCAAGCACAAAATGTGATTTGGTCATATATGAGTCCAAATATATAGTTTTTATTTTGCTTTTTTTTTGCATTTTTTGCACTTTTATGGATTTAGAGTCATTTTGTAGCATTTTTAGGTCATTTTTTCAGTTTTTAAGGGCATTTTTATACTATTTTGAAATCTTGGTAATTTTTTTATACATTTTCATTTACACTAGATGTTCTCAATAAAAGTTTTGAATTTGTAACAGAAATAATTATATAAATATTTCAATTATATAGATAGTGTGTTAGTACTCGTTATTGATAATAAAACCACTTATATATTACAACAATAAACTTTGATACCACGAGTTATCTTAATCGTAAAATTAGATGACAGTGGTGTGAAGTGTACCTACGTATGGTTTTGTTAAATATCTATTTAGTTAGTGCTATATAAAACAAATTAAAGATGGTGTTGGAGAAAAATACTGGATTTGAAACGTTAAGTAAAATATCAAAAATAATTGAAGGAACTGAATTAGACACGGCTCATTTCCCTGATAAGTTCAATATCGACGATATCACGTACATGAAATTTGCTCCGATTACATCTGTGGACGTGGAAAGAAGTTTTTCAACTTACAAGACATTGCTAGCAGATAATCGGCGGTCATTTGTATTTGAAAACTTGAAGGAGCTACTGATTGTCCAATGCAACAATACAATTTAAACGTAATTTTTAGAATAAAAAAAATATACGTATATATTTTTTATTTTATAGTATTTTTTGTTGTTTATTTCAGAAAATTTCAAGCTGGTCATTGCATGATAAGTCCAAACTTCAAACTTGAGTTTTTTTTATGCTATTTTTTATAATATTATAATTTAAATAACTTTCTACCGAAATATTAATTAATAAATAATAATTAATAATTATAAATTATAATTTATAATGCATTTTTATAATATTTTAAAATCATTTTTATCTTTTGGGCATTTTTTAAGGTCATTTTTAGGTTATTTTAATATCATTTTTTTAGGTTTTTTGGGTCATTAAAATCCTAGCCCTAGTTATTATTATGCTACCATAATATCGATAGTATCGCCAATTTTTCCATGATGATAATGGTAAGGAGGAATTTATAGGAAAACTCGAATACGGTGAATACCGTCGATTACGAATACAAATTTACCTCGGTAGAAATATTATTATTAGGAGTGGAATTTTAATGCTCTAAAAAAAAGAAAAAATGCAAAATAAAAATTCATTGAAAATAAATTTATTATAGTTAAAAACAATATTATAAAAATCATGTTATCTACCGAACATATTAAACGAGATTTATTTAACATAATTATAATAAAACTAGCTGACCCGACAAACATCGTTTTGTCATATAAATTATTTCTAGAGAATATTTTGCTAGAAAAAAATAACTAATTTAATATAAGTGTATAAGAATGTAGTATATAAGTGGAAGAGATATGGAGTGCTGTGAACGGTGACGGAATATAAAAATGAAAAAACATCAAACATTTACTTTTTTAATAATTTATTTAAATTGATCCTTTAAAATTATATACATCGCTAATTATGACAATATTAGTAAAAAACAATATCAATCCCTTAATGCAACAGAGTGTAAAATATTTTTTTTATCATCCCATTATTTGCCAACACAAACAAACTGGATTGTTCGAGAGCACGCCACATATAATTGTCCGTGTGAAAAATATGATGTGCTCAAATCTAAGCTACATACAGACATCGTTTGGCCTTGAGACTTATTGAAAGTCATTGCAAATGCCAATCTAATTGGAAATTGAAGGCTTTAAATTGTATTGGCACATACGTGGGTATAATAGGGATCCGCGGTAATAATATATTTTCACCTCAGAATTTTCCATTTAAAATGATGGCTTCAATAACATTTTTCATTAATTTTTTAATGGCTAATCGCGTGCCGTTGTACAACCGTTCAAATTTTGAAGCAAAATAACCAAAGATCCAACCTTGAGTTGTTAATTATGAGTTTGCTTGCCTGGTAAATCTAATGAGTTTAAAAACTCTGTTGGATAATTTACAGCTTCAGTAGCACCACCAAACTGTATCATTAGATTTCTATGGCACCAAGTCTCCTGGTAATAAATGTTGTACCTTGAGATTCAATTCGTTGACGTCCATATTTTTCGCTGCTAAAATTGCTCTTTCTGCCAACCACTCATGATTTGTGTATTGTCTGTGTACATTAGGAAATATCTGGTTAATGAGAGCATCTTGCGAATCAATGATTGTGTAGAATTGGATCGGTAATTTTATACATCCCGTTTTACCTGTAGTAACTCTCCCATCACCGATATCTGACAATTGTTTTGAGAATTTTCCGCAAGCAGCTTTTTTTGATTGAATCGCAAGTTCGCTCTCTATCTTTACATTCATGTCAACCATGAATTGTTGAAAAAGTTCACGTAATCGTAGAATAACGTTGTCCTGATCGTTTCTAATCATCAACCAATATGCATAATAATCCTTGGAACTAACATTCCTGTTTGTTTTAGCACTTGTTGCGGGATCTTGTTGTTTAATATTTATGCAATACCCGTCATTTAATACCAAAAATAAAATTAATAGTTTTTAATAGTTTTTTAATAGTATCATTTAATAATTCATTTTTAATTGCACAGTTATTGACCGGGTCAAAAATTATTAAATTAAACTACAATTTATTAAACAATAATACTTTTTTAGCAATTTTTTTTTCGTAAAAACCTTCTCCTGGCAATTACGAACAATTAAAAAAAAATTTTGAGCCAAATCGGCCCAGCCGTTCTCAATTGATGAAGTGTTATACATTTTTAGCTCCATTTTTATATATATATAGATAGGTAAAATGAAGTGGGGTAGCTGCGACACAATTTTGAATAATTGGGTAAAATACGATTGCGTACTTTTGTAGATGGGTAACAAAAAAGTGAATAAGAAAAATAAATAAACATGATTGCTTATGAAATTGTATGCAACGTTTTCAAATTTACTAATTTCATGTATGTCTCATAAATATAGAATAGATGTACAAAAAATTCTATAATAATTCATAAAAAAAAAAAATTGATAATAAAATAATAAATAAAATCAGGATAACTAAATAAAAGAGAAGTAATTAATAAATAAATAAAATCGAAACTTTTAACGAAATTATTGTTAAAAATAAGCAATACTTCGTGTTTCAATTGATTGAACACGTGCTATGTTGACTAAATTATTTGAAACAATTTTTTTTCATTTTTATTTTTATTTTCTGTAAAACGCGGGTTTTTTAACATTAAACAAAGATTGAAAGATTTTTAAACATCGTAAACGGCTATACAACACAACGGTGATGTTAATCGTTTTTGGCGCAGCTCGTGGACATTCTTTCGAAAAAGTTCAACAGTTTCTGGTCCAACGTTCTCGTGCAACCCTTCTTCCAATCGCCATCGTCGTGACGGACCGATTTGCACTCGTCCGCACTCGTAACGTTGGTACAGCTTTGGCATGCACTTTCGCTGTTGTGCTCATCGAACGTGGCCTCGGCTACGGGAATGCTTACCATGGATGCGGGGGTGCACCGGTTGCACGGTTGCCGTAGTCCGAAGTCGTAACCGCAATGGTCGTACTTGGTGTAGGCTGCGGCGACGGGGGCGGGACCGACGCATCTTTTGGCTTCGGGAGCGCGTCCCAATGACTGGGGGGTATAGCGAACCGGTTGACTCATGGCTGCGACCGCGGATTTCCGTACCCGGCATTCCCGGTTACGCAATATCCGCTGCCGCGTTTGCATGTCTACTGGCGGCTTGGCCCACTCGACGTCGAGGCACACGCCTGAAGCCACGTCCCTGGAACAGTCCAGCGCGTCCATGGCTGACTGCGCATCCTCACGCCGCTCAAAGTGCACGAACGCGTAGTTCTTCAGGTTCTTTACGCGCTCTACGACCCCGTACTGGCCAAACACCTTGGCTAGCACGCGTTCGTCCAGTATGCCGCCGTACTGACTGACGAACAGTATGCGGACTGTGGCCATCGTATCCGCGTCCACCTGCGGTTCCGGGTCCGCCCAGTCCACGTACGTTTTGCACCCGAATATCTTTTGCTTTGACAGTGCCCGTTTGGCGTCCGTAGCCGCGGCCACCGACCCGTATTCCAGGAAGCAGAAGCCCCGGTGCATCGACGGGTCGTCAAAGTTCTTGTACGTGATCACACGCACCAGATGACCACGCGTTATGCGGCTCACTTCGTCGAATATTTCCTTTTCCGTTTTCACCTTCGGCAGGTTGCCCACGAACAGCCTGCACTTTTGGCCGTCGTCCATGGTGGTCGAAATGTTCTCCGAACGGTTCGTCATCGCAGTTCTTAAGCGTGATCGACGATATGACACAGGCGTAATGGTGTCTCGAATTCCTCGTTTCTTGATCGTTTTTATTTTTTATTCTCTTCTTGTCCACAGTATTTCCTTTATGTTGCCTTGTTAATAATGAACGTTCGATTAATATTTCGTAATTGTTTTACACTCGTTGAAAACACTCGCTATGGGTTATACGATATTGATTTTGTATACATAGCCAGCTGGCTATTACATAGCAGTAATCTAAAATATAATAATTATTTTATGTTATCATATACATATATGTTCGAATTTAAACGAATTGCTTTCTGTATTTATTTCAGGTTATATAGTAGACCAAATATTCAAAGATATCGAATTTTGGACATCGAAAATTGAAACATATGCTACAAAATGTTATATGGAATCTTTACTGCCTGAAATAATTGACTCAAGGTTGGATCGAGGTCTACCAATAAGACCCAGTATGCAAGAAAATAAGCTTTAATTAATTAATGAAATTAAAAAAAATTTCATTCAGCTTTATTTAATATGATAAAAAAAATAAATTTTTTTTAAAGAAGTACCTGCCTACTTTTATCAATATCTGATATCAGTGTGAAAACATTGATGCACATAGGAATTTACTCATGTATATTTTAATAAAAACAATATGGATATATAACAATATAGACAATGTAGTGGCCAAGACGATTTATCAAGACGTCTATACCAAACAGTTTATAATTTTATGACTAGAGCACGACATTACATAATTTCTACGTTGTTCAAGAGTATGGTCTTAAATGGAACGCGTCAAATTTCAATATTCAAATAGTTTTTACGAGTGTACCTAGGTTTTTGCTATCGTCGTTCAAAACATAACTTCTGCCGATGCATTTTCACAAGCTTATACCATTGTTGTACTTTTTATGGTTCATTAATTATTTAAGAATGCTTAAATTTGGATTCCCTGATATCTATAACCAACTAATTTTATTAAAAACCGAAAAATACTGTATAATGTAATGGAAATAACGAAATTTCGTAATATCTGATATATTTGATATTATAACAATAAACATAGATAATAAAAGCGATAAAACACAAAGTATTTATTAACTTTTTCAAGTTCACTCATACAGATATGTGGTATACAACAATATCGATATTCATATCGATATCATATTGAAATTGGCGTCAACACTTAAAACTTCGTATAGAATAATCGTATAGTTAAAAATCAAGTAAAATTGTACTGAATCGTGTTATCGCTGTTAACAATCGTATTTTACCCGAATAGTTCATAAATAACTTAAAAATATAATGATTATTGCAATGTACTGATATGAAAGTGTAAATACACACTAAGTCATCAAGTCTAAATACACTATCAAAATTGTGTAAAATATTTAAAAAATACTTTTACGATTGAAAATTAAAAAAAAAAAAATGTCCCACTTGCCCCTTGACAAAGGGGTAAAATTTACAATTTTTTCAAATTATAATTTTTTTAACGAACACATCGAAATAATGAGTCAAAATTTAGTAAATTTTCATTATAAACCATTGCCGTGTAAATCATATACAAGTACATACGAATACATGATTATGTATCATATGTATATACACTATGTAGGTACTTACCTTCAGTTTCAATTTTAAATATACTTATCTTATATTTTTTCATGGATAAAATAATAGTCATTTTTAATAAAACCGTTTATTATCTATGCACTTGAAATATTAATTAATCTGTACCTATAGACTACCAACTGCCGATCAAAATATATTGGATTATATATATATATTTATTTATTTTCTAATATTTCTCGTGTTCTTTATTTTATTTCATAGTTGTTACATAATGTTCGTTTAATTCTAAAACAAAAATGTTGTGTAAATTATTTTAAATTAACACTACTTTAATATGTCAAACGAAATATTTATATAAACTTACGTAATAGCTGCAAGATCAGTTATAAATATTACGCTAGTTGTAAATATCAACGCAATCCAAAATATTGACGATGTTAATATTATTTCGCTTAAATCGATAGACGCAGAAAATATCAATAATATTTTTTTTAATTGGCTAAAGAAAAAGGGAAAAATAATTATTATATAAATGTTTACAAAGACATACTTATACAGATAAATAACTTAAATGTAAATTGGAAAAAAAAAAAAAGAACAATGGATGAGTAGAATGACAAGACAAGAGAAGGTACGAATATGTGATAGGTAGTATTGGTATAGTATTGATAGTACAAAAGATGAGATAAAATAAACTGAGGTAGTTTGGGCATGTGATAAGATGAGAGAAAACAAAATGATTATGAAAATGAACGTTGAAGAGAAAAGAGGAAGAGTAAAACCTAAAAAGAGATGGTTGGATACAATTGAGAATCAGGGGTGGATTTAGGGGGGGTTCAGGGGGTCAGCTGACCCACAGTTAATATTTGTTGACAAAATTGGCCTTTTGGAAATTTTTTTCTCTTTTTAGACCTTGATTTGGACTCTTGGATAGTTAGCCCATCGGAGTTACTTGAAAAATGAACGCCATGTATATTCAAAATTTAAAATTTTTCAATTCATAATTTATATTTTAAATTATATCGTTTTAGTAGAAAGTTAAGTAAATCATATTTTTTTCCATACATTTGTTGCGCTGATAAAATTAGATTATATTTATTAATCGTAAATAAGTCACTATCGATGGTATCACTAATTCTAAAATGTAATATTAATATACTTATACACTTTTATGAGCATATTGTGTTTTTTTTTTTTACAAGGTATTAATTTCTAATTCAGTTTCATCCCTAATAAATGGCCTCTTGAAATGGCTTGACCCACAGTTTCTCGACTCTGGATCCGCCTCTGTTAAAAATGATATGAGGGCTGTTGGTGTGTGCGTAGGGGATGTAAAAAATCGAGACAAGTGGAGGTTTAGGACAAAGATAGCTAATCTTAAATAGTTGAAAAAAAGGTGAAGAAAAAAAAGGACAGAAAATACAAACATTCCTTCATTATAAGTACGAGTCGTACCAATAAAAATGTCAACTACCCAAATGGAAATACGAGTCCCCTCTAATGGTACCTCGAACGTGGCATCAATCTAATTTCTTGTCTAATTCTAAATCTGTAATAATGTTTACTACATTCTGTATTCCTTATACTAGCTTTAATTTAATTTTTTTTTTAATTATTTTATATGGGTACCTAGGTATTAACTATTTGAATCTACATGTATAACATTTATACTAATTCAATTTTATTTTCATTTTTATTCGACTGCAAGTTTTATGATGTTTGATACTACATAATACTTAAATAATATTAAATTTAATATATTTTGTATTTTACTTATTAACAATTATGAATGAAATCCATGACAGTATTGATATCAATGTAGTTAAGTGTACAACAAATGACCATGACTGAGTATGTAATTCCGCCTTTAAACATACAATAACTAACGAACTCTAAAAATAGTAAAACTGATGATACCAAATAAACATAGTAATTTATTGAAATTAATAAAAAAATGTATTACGGTATATATAGCATTTCCCAATACTGAATAATCGCTTACTATTCCCTGCGTCCATATTACTTCATGTTTCATGAAGAGTAGACAAATCCAAAATATGAACATTGAATGGAACACAGCGACAACAATCCATACCCAAAATATTTTATAGTTAAATATGTTTTTAGTTGGCATGTATAACTGTGGATTTTTTAATCTTTTATCTGCTGAGTAAGTATTTAGAAATAGTCCTATTATCAATGGTGGAATAGCTGTATACAACTTAAAAAAATAAAACACATTTAATACTTTTAAATTAGTTTGTAAACATAAATTATAAATATATTTCAACATTTAAATAAATTATTACAATCATAAGTGAGCACAGAACTCTTTTTTAGGGTATAAAAAAGGCTATCACTGACCCCCCAATCATCATATAATATAAATTTAAAGACTAAATATGTCATGCTTTTTATTAATTTTTGATATTTTTAGAAACAAAGCTCTGTATCCAGGATATGCAGCTGCATATAAGGTTGATATCAACTGGATAAAAACATTACACAGTTGCACATTGGTGACATGGGAGGTACCATAGGTGTGAAAATCTTGGGTGAAAAAATATGCAACAGCATAAGTTTAGAATTTGCGACCAAAGCACTAATGCGAAATCCAGAGGTAACTATTTCGATTTTATTAAAAAATATATACATATACATATAGTCAACATAATCGCACGCTATGAATATTAATACATTTTATTACAGGAAACTCACTACATTGTACGCGCAAAAACTCCATCTATCAAATAGTATCTGACCAGACCACGCAGAATACATGGCAAACCATAGCTGTAAGGTAAAGAAACAAACACTTTTGTAGTAACAGAAATAAATCATCATTGAAATCCTTTTATAATTCGAAGCACCGTGGACAAACAACAACTTGGATAAATACTTAAACTGAAAAATTGTAAAAGTATATTAAAAATAAAATAAAATTGTATTTTATTAAACTAATACAACTTGAGTCAGTGGTGATAAAAGGGTGTATTTAAATAATTTGATTCACAAAAAATCTCATGTTTAAAAAACTGATTAATAAATAAATCACAATTTTTAGAAAAACAAAAATTTAATATAATCAATGAGTGGTATTAAAATATATTATTATTATATTATTTAATTAATATTATATATTTAAAATATTGAGTGATTCAAGAAAAAAAAATTGGAATCGAAACTGACTCAATATTAATACGAGTAATTTACCTGAGATATGGAATAGTCTGAAGAATTAGATGCTTGTAATCCTTCTAATCCTATTACACCTATTCCAATAGTAGCTTTGTTGAACATAGGTATATCATTAGATTCATCACCTATAGCTAAAGTTACTTCATTTGTATAATTTGTTATGAGATCAACGACCTGTTTCATAAACTATAATTAAAACTTCAACTCAGAATTTTATTACATTAAATTATTAATCAGCTTTTTCAAGAATATAACAAAGAAAAAGTATTTTGAAAAATGTGTGTAAATAAATAATTAAAAACTAATTCATCAAATTGAAAACCAATCCAAATTAAAGTACGGTATACTTTTAAATGTTTGAATTGAAATCACAAAATGTATTAATTATTATACTTTATAGTTATATAATTATAAACTTCTTTGGTACCTCAGCTTTTTGCGTAGCTGATATTCTGCAGACGATTACTGATTTAAAGTTAACACATAATTTGAGAAAATCCATTTTTATATCGTTTGAAAGCGCATGTTCCAATAACTGTCCATTAATTACCAATGTACAATTATTCTTATTAAATAAATAATCCCTACTGTGCGTGTTTTTGCGTACAGCCAGCTTTAGGTCCTGTAAATATAGTATATTAAGTATTATCGGTATTTTATATCTTTACAATACAATAATATATAATTTTGTAGAATAACAATTGTTAAGTCCAGGAAGTGACAACTCGCAGTGGCGCTGAACTATTATAACTATTATAACTATTGTCATATCACTAGGGTAAACTACTTATGGGTATCCACTCACTTACCAAAAAATCATAATTTAAACGCAAGTATTGTATACCTATAAATTACGAGAAGTTACTACCAAGTTATAACATAATATTATAGAATATGTTATCATATAATTGTTAACTTAAATTAAAGAAATAACACTATGCTACTCGTAAATAAAAACAATCCTAAATTAAATAAAAATTCTTTAATACTTCTACATAAAAAAACAACTTAATTAAATACACTTAACTATTCAGGCTTACCCCGTGGATAACCTATCAATTTTAACAAACACTCAAGTCGACATCTCGACTTGAACAACCTCTCTTCTCCAGACAGTGGTGTAATCGACACTAAGAAGACAATGACGACCACGCCATCTATTGGAGTTTACACAAAAATAACGATAATAAATCTAGCACCCATTAAGACACCCACTCAACACCATCACCTAAAAAGGTTCTGGAGTATTTACTCCATACGCCATACATGTTCGACGCCACTGGCAAACCGCAGTCCACAAAGCAATGTTTTATGGCCCAAAGATGTTAAATTTTCGTGTACAACATAAAATGTATGTCATTATAATAAACTTATATTTACGTTAATATTCATAGTAACAATCTTAATTACTACAAAGTATAACTTTTATTCGAAGGATTGATAATAATATTAATGTTTACGAATAATTAGTTCATCTTTGTAGTTTAAAAGGAACTATCACAGGAGAAAATGTATTCGTAAATATTGATAAATTAATAAATATTTTAGGATTAAAGTGGAAAAAATGAATAAGTGTAACAACATATGATAGGAAAAACATGAGTGGTTCAAACAAAGTAGGAAAAATTAAGAAAAAAGTTATGAAAAACGATTATTGAATTTTTATTGTATAGTTCACCAAGAATCATTGTTTTATTAAGTTTTCGCGTGCAAATAAGTTATGATTATTGTAATTTCCTCAATTAATTTTATTCAAAATTTAATCGGAATTTGAGGACGTTATATATTTTACAAAAAACAAATAGTTAAGTAAATGTTCAGTATTTAAAAAAAATTTTTATTCTATGATTTAAAATAGAAGCGTTTATGAACAAAAAAAATAAAATCACTACCCAACTATCTTATGATATCATGAATTTTTGACTTTGAATTTTTAACAGATTTAATAATATTTTAGAATGAATCGAACATAAAATTACAAGGTAAAGGAAAATTGTTGTCAGATATGTATACTTATGTGAAATCGTTTAAAGTAAAATTAAAATTATTTTACAATTATTTTAATTAACAAATTTCATTAATTTTAGTGTTGTAAATTTACGATTGAATCTTTTGTAAAAAATCATTGAGTTTTGGTTTAATAAAACCTAAGTTTTTTTAAATCTTTGAACAATTACTTAACGAGACAAGATTTTATGATTTTTATTAGTATGATATAGAAATAAAATTATTCCAGATTAATTTTTTAGTGGACATAAATGATTTCAAAAATAATTTACAAATAACATGTCAGTGAACTTAAATATTACGAGGTCTTAAAAAAATATTTTCGGGAAGCAAATAAATCTCATTTTTATAGTCTTCCTATATCCATATTCCCCGAAATCAGACAATTTGTAAGAAATATTATAAAGGCATTTGGAAATAAATATTTATGTCAACAGACATTTTAGATTATTAAGCAAGACTTTTCGCGCTTTTGTGACGAACATTTGTACGCTTTATTACGAACTTCAATGACAAGTTTTCAAGCTGATATAAAAAAATTAACCAATAAATTGCAGGTTCATGTAAATTTAACATTTTTTTTAAATTTAATTTTTTTTTTAACAGAAATTGTTATTTTTTTTTTATTCTTATATTTCAATGTAAAATAACTAAATTTAATATTTAAAATCAAGTTTTATATCATATTTAAAATTAATTTGGCTCTCGATGAAAAGTTAAAAAAATTGACTGACATAGATTAAGGTGGTTAACCCCTGGTTTAGACGTAGATTTATTTATGATTAGACTTAATCATAAATTTTAAACTAATTCAATGAAGATTTACAGTAACTAAAATTTATAGTATTGAAAATAAATTGTATTTCATTTATATCTAATTGCTTAAAATGAATTATAAATTTAAATTCTAACCATTAATTTTGATTTGTTAAAAATAATTATGGGTCCATTTTGTGTAATGAGTCTCGAAGACAATCCAATATTTATTGCGGTCTCTTGTTTATCACCAGTTAGTAACCATATTTTTATTCCAGCACTCATCAATGCTTCAATAGTTTTGGGTACCTGTAACAATAAGTAACTATCAGAATTAAATATTTAATTTTATAAGATTTCTGTTTCATGAAATACGATTAATAGAAACATAGCAACAATTAACAATAGGTATGACGTAGAATATTGAAAAAGTAATTTAAAAACAATTTTTCTCAAAACTGATTAAACTAAATTAAATGCGTTTTTTCCTGTACAAAAACTGTACTCATAACTAAACCACTACCCAAAATAAAGGTTGCTAAAATAATGCATTTCTAAAGGTGAAAGATATTAGACAATGATATTTTACCTCCAGAACGAGTGGGGTACAAAAGGCCGAAAACTATTAAGCAGACAGATTTTTAGCCGAAACCAATGGGCCGACATACAAAGTAGCCGATAAAAAGTTTATTTTATTCTATTCGGTCCACAGATATGTCGGCTAATTTTTTCTGTTGGTTAATATATTTGTCGACTCTATGGATTTGGCGTAACATTTGTCGGCTAATTTTATTCGGCCCATTGTCTGTCTTCCCTCCAGAACTATTAAAATGATTTACAAATATAAGATAAGACTCTGAATAGAAAAGACTTAAACTGTTTGATAATAATTTGTGGACGTGATATTGATATTCAACATGATGCAATGTTTTTCTGAACAAACACTTTTACAATACTTACTAAATATTTATATTAATATTAAAACTGTATTTAAATTTTTTTTAACTGTATTAAATTTCCATTTATTGGAGGAAGGGTACAACATTCCACATTATTTCAGGCTCCAACAATAACTCGTCCTTGTAGGGTACCTACATTTAGAAGCTAGTAACTATAGCCTATGGATTCGATTGCCGATAAATCGTTATCAATTATACTCGAATAAGTATAAATTTGATGTTAAAAATGATAATTTATGTATTTGTAGTATAATATATACAATACAAAATGAATTAATGCCCCATCCTTTAAACTGTCCACGATTATTAATTATTAATTATCGTCCTATGAATGAACATGCAATCATATAATACTAAAACAAATAATCAACTTACATGGTCTTGTAATTTATTTCTAATCGCAGTTACTCCAATTAGTTTAAGTTTTCTTTCAATTTTTTCAGCGACTTTATTTTTGGCAGCTTCACGATTTATTAAAACGCAAGAAGCCTTAAGATATTCCTCTTTCCACTTTTCATAAAATTTTTCAGAAATATTTACATATGCAAAACATAATGTACGGTACCCTGCACGGGCAAAATTATTCAAGTGTACTATGGTTTGATTTTTATATTTTTCCTCAATTTTTGATAAGCACTTAAAAATAGCTGTATCAGCACCCTAAACAATTACATTCGATTAAATAACTCTTTCCTAAGTCATATATTTATACCGAAAAATACTTTGCAATATAGTTTAATTTTAGAATCTGATGTCCGAACAATAACTGACATTCTTTTTCTAGAATTTGTAAACTCAATTATGTTTAAAATTTCGTAATGCTCTTCTAAATCTAATGTTTTTATAGTTACTGAATTTGGACAGCGAGTAAGACAAGTAAATCCAAATTTTTGAGATCCAGTAACTAGTGCTAATTCGTCTAGAAATTTATTAAAATATAGTAAATGTATTAATTTTAACTAGTCATAAAAGTATAGTTTTATGAAAATAAAAATATTTAAAAATATTAATATTAATAGAACACATTACTTTAATTAAACAATTTAAATAAATAAATACAAAAAATTTTAATATTTGACTTAATAAGATAACTTTATTTATTATATATATATATATATATATATATTAAAGTGACCCTTATTTATAGCAGGAAAGGAAAAGTTAAATATTCATAACTTTACACTCCTTCAGTTTTTTCATTACCATAAAAAATGTATGCAAATTAAATTTGTTGTTAAATAATCAACCTCTTTACATACCACAAGAGAGGAATATTATTCAACAGTGCAGTTTAAGTGTGTTTTTGATTTAATTTAAAATATATTAAATTAAGCACAAAGTTGTATGGTTATATACTCAGTATTAAAATATTGTCTACAAAAAGTGTTATTATAAAATGTCTAGTTAATCCATAATTTTCTATAAAAAATAATATAAAATATAAATTATTTCTTTTTCTGAAAAAAATTTGCGTCAACTATTTTAATTTTAATTTCGGTTGACACCCGAAAATCAAAAAAAAAAATTATACGATATTTTTGGGTGCAAGATCCATAAATGACCAGAAAATGCAAAACCGATATAAATTAAGATAAATACTGATAAAACCGATATTATTAAAATCAAAATTATTATTGAAACCAAAAAGTTTGAAAACCAAATTTTAAAACACAATTAAAAATAAACAAAATGTATAATTGATTTTCTAAATCAAAACCGTAACCAAAAAATATGAAAACTGATATTTGAAACCAGTATAAAAATTAAAAAAATTTAAAAATGATTTTTAAAACCGAAATTAGAAAAAAAATTTAAAAATGATTTTTAAAACTGAAATTAGAAAAAAAATCTAAAATTCTAAGTTGATATAATTAAAACTGAGAATCGGTATAATATTATGGTGTGTATTATAGCTATATTTTGTACAGCCATAATTCATCGTCAGTAATAAACGATATTAATAACTATTTTTTTATTAAATATTATATATAATAAAATTACAAAAATAAAATATCTTTGACAATTTGATGATCTTTGATGATTAAAATATTTAAACCATGGTGCCAACTATCATATCTCTATACTTTAATATGATCGATCGATAAATCATATACTGAGAATAGAGTGTAATTATTCAGCTATAAAAAGACAGAAAACGATATTTTATTTACATTACCAATTACAAATGATAAAAAGAAACAAATTTAAAATCTTATGAATCCAAAAATATTATTCAAAAATTAAATATAGTATTCAATAGTAAAATAAAGTATTTAAAATATTGTTCAAATAATTTTAAAACAAAAATGTTTAAAAAAATTATTCACTACGTAAAAAATTAATTTAATAATATTATGGATTTATGTTAAATTAGAAAAGGACACTTTTCAATGACATTTGTAATGTTTTGACACAAACTAGAGGTAAATTGATTTACTGGATTTATTGTTATACGTGTCAATAGAATATGAACCGTTTTACACCGATTTATATAGAAATATTGTTGTTCGAGATAATGTATAATAGTAGTGCTATTTTTTTTACTTAGCACGTGCAACGACCGTTATACTTGATATAAATATACTTGGCACGTAAAAGTAAATAATGGTGTTAAAAACCAAAAATGTAACCGAAAAAACTTGAAATCGGTATTATAAGCCCAAATGGAAACCGATAAAATCAAAAACCAAAAATCAAAATCAAAACCGAAATCAAAATTCATCATTTCGGTTTCAAGCCATAGCAATATGTATGTATAGTAGCTTTAGAAATATTTTTGGGTATTCGATTATTTTTTTTTAAAAATACATCATTATAATTTAACTAGAAAAATACATACTTCACGAAATGCAGTGTCTTCTCGACGTTTAAATAATAGCTTTCGAAACATGTCTTTTTTAAAGTATAGATTGTTTTTGATATTTATCTAGTATAGTGAAGCCATTTTATAATAAATATTAATTTATATAACTACTTAATTTCTTCAAAATATCTCTTGTAAATAAAATAATTATAAGTATTAATGCTAAACAGTATCCTGATTTGTGAATAGTACATCAGTAGAAGGTAACGCTCAAAGTGACAGTATGTAACATACTAATAACTAAATAAGAATAAATCGATAAGAATATACAAATTAGATGTAAATTTAATATTATTTTTACAATAAGCAAAAATCATTATAATGTAAGTTGTAGAAATAGTCAAAACAAAATCAAAGAAATAAAAATATTAATAATGAACTTTACGTTTTAGAAATATATTAAAATCTTGAAACTATCGATTTTTCAAATAATTTATATTTTAAATTATATTTCAAAGAAAATAAAAGATTATTAACAAGAAATTTTAAAATCAATTTTTTTATTGAAAGTTTTGGAATCAACGAGTACAATTTAGGGTATATACAATTTTATGCTATTGCAACATATTTTTTATTAAATCAAAAAACCCTAAAACTATCTAGTTTAGCAATATTCATATACACGTTAAGAGGGCGATGAATCATCACCAAATTTCTCATATAATGGTAATAAAAAAATTGATGGAGTGAGAAATCAAAAATTTGAATGTTTAAAAATAAGGAGCATCCTAATATATACAGGTATTATATTATATTATATTATATCCTGTATGTATATACTCGTGTATAAAAAAAAATGTGTATTTTACCCGGAGATATACTGTTGTTCACTATTCCACCAGCATACTGAAATCTCTCCGAAACTACAGTTTGACATGTTAACAAGATTCTAAAAAATTCCAAGATATAACTTCTTCTTGAATGATTTTTCATATTCTATAAATTAAAAATATAAAAATAATGACAAAAAATATATACTTAAATTTAAATAAAATATATTGTATCATAAGCTCACATTTCTTGAAAATAATATTTTAAGTAATAAACTGAAAAAGGGCTTAACTCCTAGGTCGAGTAAGATACGGGAATGGGTGATTCTTGTTGGTGGGACTCGTTTCCACCAAATGTGCACCTTTATTTTTCCATCAATATCCGTTTCCAGCAAATAATATTTTGACTGGTATACATTTCCAACAAATCAATTTCTATTACAAAACTTACTATTTAAACGTATTTAGTACAATATTATGTGTATTAGGTGTTGATCTGGTCCTTATAGAATTCTGTAATGAATTTAATTTTGATAACTTGTTATAATTAATTAAAATAAAATACGATATATGATGGAAATTATTCAATTACTCCTCACCAATACTAATAAGGTAAAATATTATCATATCTATATATAATATAATACATCGATATTTAAAAATTATAAACTTAAACATAGAAATAAAAAAAGGATTTTGAAGTACTTTAAAGTATTATGTACGTTATGAAGTCAATTAGATGAGATAAATCAAAGATAATCTATTAAATTGATATCATACTCTACGAGTATTTCAGTATATAGATCGTGTATTATTCATATTTTAAAAAAAATAATTCATGTACTTGTAGATGATAAAGTAGGGTGACCATACATCCCGTTTAAAACGAGATTGTGCCTTTTTTTATCATTATATCCCGTTGTCTAGATAAACTCTGAATGGGACGCTTTTCATTCCGTCATTAGATAATAGTCCCGTTTTATCCCTATATTTCCATATTATTTTATAATAATTGTAAAAGAAAATATAAAATAATTTTACTCGTATATTTAAAACGTGAAGCCAAAAATATAAAACAATTTTAAATTATGTATAAATGATAATAAAAATTATTTTAAAAACTGTTCCCATTGTTATTCGATATTTCGATCCTAAAATGGGAGTTCAAATAAAAGTGTTCACAAATTGAGTTCACAAACTTAAAAGGAGAAACTTCGGATATATTGTCATCTTATACAATGGAAACTTTAATAAAACATAAATTATCTCATAAAGCTGTTGCATTTCTAAGGATAATTGTTAAACCAATTTTTGAGGGACTATAAGGAAAAGAACAAAAATGTTTTTACGATTTTAAAAAATAATTTATAAACTAATATTTGTAGAATTGGTTGTACAGCTCATATTCTGCATAACGCTTTGTAAACAAGTACAGATATCTTACCTATTGATGTCGAATGTACAATAAACAAAATATTTCAATACTTTCATATATATATATACTGTTAGAGTATAATCATTAAAAGAATTTTATGATTTTACAAATACTCAATACAAAATCGTACTTTCAAGTGTAAAAAAACGATGACTATCCTTGAAACCAGCAGCTTCAAGAATTTTTGTAATATATCCAGCTTTAAAATTGTACTTTCACTCTCAGAAATGCCCAATCATGGTAAAATAATTTTTTAGCGACCTCATTTCCATAATATGGTTTAATTCTATACAAATTTAACTAAAAGTAATTTGTGACACTAAAAAAAAATAGAAAAGGACAATATAACTGCATGTGAAGTATCAGAAGAGTTAAATATATTATGTGGAAAAATAAAAAAATAGAAAACACAAAACTTTTTAACTTCCAGTGTAAACTCACCTCATTAATTTTACAATTAGAGACAAAAAATATATACACAAAAAATCAATTTATAGAACAAACTAACAAGTTGTGTGACACATTATTGTTGTACGTTGAAAAGTAGGGAAGTCCTTTCGAAGATCTAAAAATATTTCGTTAGACCCAACTAATAAATTGCCCAACATGGAATGGTATACAAAATAATTTAAATTTAATTTTACAAAATAATGAAAAACAGATCAATTTGAATGTGGATAAAGATATTATTTTCGATGAACATAATCATTTAAAAAATGTTATAAATGAAAATTTAAAGAATGGCATAATTATAATGTTCGTGTTAAAGAAAGATGGTATATTTATTATCTATACAATTTTAGAAAGTAAAAGTATATTCATCAACGATTTTTGGAAAATTGTAGAATATTCTCTAGTAATGTCAGGAACTAATGTTGCAATTGAAAGAATATTTGTATTGAGTTATTATTTGTATTTGTATTTATAGAATGTATTGTGGACGATTTAAAATTGTAATTCGGAAAAAAAATTTAAAAAAATATTCCTGCAATGATTTTTATGATTATTTCTTAACACAGCCAAAATTATTAAACAAAATAATACAGTAATAATACAATAGGAAATACATTTTAGTAATGGACAAGATAAGCAACCGACACAACCCATAAGTCATAAGAGCAAAATATTATAATTATTATTTTATAATTTTAATAAATTGTAACTTAAACTGGAAAAAATAAAAATTAACATAATAATAAAAATTTGTTTTTCCCGTTTTTTAATTTCATAAAAATGGTCACCCTGTGATAGAGAATTTAATTCGATAGAAACAGGTATCAGTAAAAATAAAATTTGGTGAAAACATGTATCGGTTAAAATATAATTTGTTGGAATCAGGTTTTGGTGGAAAAGGGAAAGGTACACTTTTGATGGAAACATGTTACGCTCATTACCAGGTGGTTTTTAGTATCGATCTGGCCCTCAGATATCCTCGGATATCCCTCAGATATCCGCCGAACACCGGAGGACCTAAAATGTATTCTTAAAATAGGAGTCCAGCGCAACCACACTAATAAGAAAAATTATAGTAATTATTTTTCTGAATTAAATTAAAATGATTTTATTCTTATCTTAATCTTAAAATATTGTTGATTGAGAAAATTCGAGTTGGACTACTGGTGTTATTTAATAATAATCAAGTTGTGTCCACGGTGATATTTTATCTTAATATTATCTTAATTACTCAACTGAAGTTATTCCACATCGACGTATCCGGACAGTTATTACCACATAACATTTTGCATGATTAAAGTAAATTTACTTTATCCATGACATTTTGTAACTTGCTAGTAGTAAATAAACTGACACGTGTCAATTGTTTTCGATTAATATAATATAAAATAAAATAATGATAATAGTTTTTAGTGTCTTAGTGTTATTTGTAGTATTAATAGTGTATAAAAATTGAAGAATTTAATGGATTTCATGATAAAAAATGAAAAATTATATAAAATGGATTTAATGTCAAACGAAGAAGGGAAAATAATTATCATAATGGAAGGATTTAAATTTCGTAACCACAAATTGTTGATTGATAATATACAACGTTAAAAGTATTTTCTAAATATATGTTAGTGTTTTTTTTAAATTATCGTTCACTTTAGACATAATAGAGAAATTTAAATATCAGCATAATCATAAAAAATGTGATAGCAAGGTTCTGGATTGGCAAACATTTAATAACTCAGTTAAAAAAAAATGCATGAAGATTTTTCTACACAACCTTCGAAGCTCATTAGATCCTAACTTGTATTATATTCCATTCAATTAAAATTCATTTAAGTGAAACATTATTGCATAGCTTTTTGACAAAAGAAGGAGAATATTGAATTATTCAAAAATTAGATAAAAGAAAAACTATGGCTTTGAAAAAAATATATTTTGATGATACGTATTGATGCTGTAGAAATCATATCATTTTTATATGCATGCATGAATTTAAATAAACCACATTTTATCAGAACTAGATGAGTACCGTTCTTTTAAAGGCTTGTGGTCTAAAAAGTTTATTTGATATAGCCTTAAAACTTGAATAGGATTATAAAAAAATATATAATATATAATCGAATAGGATTATTGATATAGTAAAAAGGTATTTGTTCTTCTTCAAAATTATCAACAATTGCAATAGCTATATTGAGGTGCCCACCTACATCTACATCTACTGAGCGTAGTTTTTTTTACATATGGACGAACAGAAAAGCTAGTTTTATTAAACAAAATTTAAAACTTAATTATATCCGAAAACAGGTTTAAATTAGCCCTTCTGATGATTATATTGATGACTTTATTTATTTCAAATGTCAGAAGTACCTAAATAAAAAAGAGGTGCGTTTATGTTTATCTCATTCTGAAGATAATGAATCAAATTGACAAATATTATTTTTAGTTAAATATCATTATCATCATAACTGGCATTTATAATTCTATTAGAGTTTTTGCCGCCAACACTATGTCCCTCCATTTCTCTCGATCTTGTATAATTTCCTTCCATTCTTTTACTCCCACAGTTTTAAGATCCTCTTCTATTAAGTCAAGCCATCTCTTCCTTGGTCTGCCTCGAGGTCTCCTTCCTTCTGGTTAAATATCAAATATGTTATTTATTATTTATAAAATATTAAGTATCTATTTTAGTTCATTGTTTATGTTTGTTAAAATTAGAATTGTTATTATTATTATTATTATTATTATTATTAGTATTTTTACATTAAATATGTATTACTTATTTAAAGTTCTTTTATTATTTGGAAAAAGAAAAACTATAGTATTTTGATTTATGTTTGTTAAAATTAATTAATATTTGAATATTTTATATAAATATTATTTTTTCAAAATTGTTATATTGTACAGAACTATAACTGCCAGAACACTTGGTACTATAAACGTGAAGAAGCAAAAGTTATTTTGATTTATATTTATTATGTCTAATCACTTTATTAGTCATTACTTATTCGTTATTACTTTTTGTTTTAATTTTTATTAATAAGATTTAATTTTCAAATTGAAATGGAAAATAGACAATGGTTAAGTAATCAAGTTTAGGTTTTTATGTAATTTCAAATTTGCATATCTTTTAATACAGGGTTTTGATTTTTACACCGTATAAAATGTGTGTAGTACAAAAAAATATTATTCTATACTTTAATACACACAGTATTATAGAAAATTTATTACACATATAATACAGGAAAAATAAAATACCGAATTTTTACATCACTAATAATAATAGAATAATATAATTATTAATTTATACTTTATATGTAGGTTTTTATAATACTATAAAATCGTATACTTTTTAAACAAATTTAACCATCCCCTCCCTCCACAAATAATTTGTAAATACGGCGCTGTATGATCTCGATAAAATATTTCTGAACCCATCTCATTTATTCGATAAAATACGTCCGGATCCAATTAATCCTATGTTTGAAATTTGGGGCTCATCTACAGGTTACCCTAGGTATAATTCCTACAGTTTATACATTTTCGTTCTCTTGATCAAAATCGAATAGATATAAATACTTTGAAAAATTAATATAAGTGTTGTTAAAGTTCACATACACGAACACAATGATAATTCAATAATATTGGCTTTGGAAAAGTAAAAAAATAAAAATCAATTAAAATTGTAATAGAGTTCGAACTAAGCAAGAAAATTTTTTTTAATAGATAATTATTACATAATTATTGAATTTCATTTCAATATCATGTTTTTAAGGGGCCCATTGTAAATTTTTTGCTGGAGACCCAATCATGAGCCCGATCGACACTAACTGTATTCGTCTTTTACAATTGAAATCAATGTGTCATTGCTCTCAAAAAAACGATTATGAGTGAAAGAGGACGGTCACGAAAGCTTTTATATTAAGATATGGTAGATATTATAGTAATTAATACTAAATTTCAGAAAAAAAAAAAATATATAATTTGTAAAAATCGAAAGTTTCAAGTGCCCATAAACAACACACGTTTCATTAAAATATTTTGAAACTATGAAGTATTTTAAACTTAATAATTTATATTATTTAATAGAAATGTATTGAAATATTCGATTTCAAACCCTTATGAATCATTTTTGTTACTTTCCAGTTTTTTTATTGTTACAAAGAAAATCTTATGAAAAAGCTTGTATTCAGTTTTAAGTATAAAATTGAAAATTGTATGAATTTTTTACTACAAAAGTGTTGCGGATTATAGTGATTATTATCCTTTTGTCAAATTACGATTATGATAATCAGTCATTCCTATAGTCAAAATTGTTTACATAGACAAAAAAAAACACATTTTGGTAAAACCAATATATTTCTCGTTTCACTCAGAATCTAAATAAACATGAATTAAAGAAGAAGTATAGTAATGTAAATATGCACAGTCAAATGAGTAAACAGAATTGTAAAACTTTATTCAATAAATATTAAAATTTACTCCATCAGATTTTATATTTTTAACTCTTACGTACTACTTAGATAAATTATTATTATATTATTTAATATAATTCTAATTATCAAAATTTACATAAATTAAATATTTTATCTAAAGCTTAGATACATTTTAGATTACAATCACACATATAATGATATAAATGAAGTAATTTATTAAAAAACACTATAATTCCAAAATTAGGTTTAATTCTAATAACTTACTTTTATAATCTTATTTCGAGATCCTTCATAATATAACTCTCCGGCAATTGAACAATGTTTTAATTGCATAACATTTTTAGTCAGTGTACCAGTTGTATCAGAAAAAATATATTTTACCTTAAAAAAAGTGATATAATTTATACATTAATATCATTATGCAGTTGAATAATTAATTTTATGTATAATTTTTCAGTATTATTTAAACACCAACGAGTCCTAAAAAATCTTTATTTTTTCTTGACTTTTTTGGAGGTTTTTAATAATTTAAGAATAATTTAAGTAAAATTGTTTTTGTTAAACAGTAATAGTTTGAAGTTTTTTTAATATAAAAACATTTAGTAATCAGTGGTGGATAGGCCTATCGGAAAATCAGGAGTTTCCAGTTCGCCTCTATTAATAGTTTTCTTGCTTTATTCCGCACTAGAAATTTACATTTTAAATTATATAAATAATACAATAATTATATTGACTTATATAACTGGAAAAATTTCACTTTTTTAATTTTTATAATAAAATTAATTTTGTACAAGACAATGGTTATGGTTATGCAGCATTCGTCAACATATAATAAAATGATGCTAAACCCACGTGTAATATATAAAAAATTTGAGTAAAGTTTGATCATTTCCCAAATACCGATCATAAAGCGCGGGTCACATTAGGCCGGTTTTCATCAACGAATTTAGTATTGGCTACTGTCGGCCATCGCAGCTTGGTGTGACTACAAAATTAGGTAGAAGCATTGCCAGCCGGTGTGCATTCGTCAATGGCTGTTAAAATTAAACATGTTAAGATTTTGGTAAGAGGCAGCGGTGACTAATTGTTACGTAACCGCTAGCACCAGCCGACAGCGCAATCCAACTACTACTATCAGCAGCGAGTAATATCGTGGTTTTTTGTTTAATGATATTTTGTTACTATTATTTTTTTTTTTTTTTTTTTAACGAATAATAATAAAATAAAACTATAAAAATTATAATAAATAGTAAAATAAAGAAATCATTTATTTTTTTAAATATTTTTCAAAACTATCCATGTTTGTGGGACGTTCAGGAAGTGCTGTAGGTACCAAAACTATTTAGAAGACCTAAGAACTGCAGAAATTTTAGGTACACTTAAGTCAATTAAAAAAAAGTTATAAGTTTAGAAGATACCAATCGAAAGGAACTTAATAAGGTTCAAAAATTGAAAAAAGTGGTGTCGGTGCAAACAAAGTATACAAGCCAATACTTGTAGGGTTAGTAACAGCCGAAAGAGTCACCACGTTATAAACCGCTACTTGCTAGTATTACCACCAACTGCTGCTGACCCGCGTTAAAATCAAGCGAGATGATAACAAATTATTAGCGTACTTGGAATAATTTTTCGGAAGGAGGAGCAAAATCTATACATTTGATTTTTACATATTAACATCAAGACATTCAATATTCTAAAAGCATAAAATATTTTAATCGAAACGAAAGTCAAACAACAGAATCAACTATTAACTATAAAGTATAATAAAAATAAATTATAATCAAAGGATATTGATAATTGAATATAACTATAATTAATAGATTTTTTTTTTTTTATTATCTATGATTATAACATGGAAAGTAGTATAAGAGCTGTCTTACGGATATTTAGGGTTTGGGGCAAATTAATTTGGGAGCCCTTCAATCATCACGCGTATGATACAAAAACGCACACATAGTTTGCAAAATGTTGCGATTGTTTGAATTGGTCATGCAGAATCAAACGATACAATTGTCTGTAGTTGTATAATCATATTATATTTTAATATAAAACATAGACAAATGTAATACCAAAATACCACGTCTTATTATTTACAACATCAATGGAATTAGTGTGATTTTCACCATCTTAACACGCAAATGTAAAGACTTAGATTTCTCTTTAATATAATTATTATACACAGTCTTGGAGAAAAGGCTAAATCAACATAATTTGTTTAGTAGGCAACCAAAAACATTCATCACAACTAAAACACATATAAGAAAAAAAAATAAAATAGATATAAGTATAATACTGTAAAATAATTGTGGTAAATGATAGGTGCCTACTATTCAAAATTTGCTGATTTGGTCTTTTTGTCCTATACTGTATATTAATTGCTGTATTGTGAATTCGTTTTGTGTTTTTTTTACATTTTTTTTTTTAAGAATAAATGAAGTATAAAATGTTGATACTATGAAATTAAGTGCCGAAAAATAGATTAATTAAATGTGCAAGTTTATTGTCACAAACAAAACTAAGTATATTTTTCTTCCAAACACCAATTCAAAGGTAATTGAAAACGTGTAATATGTATAATAAATTAGTAATTGCCTTAAAATAGAATTATTAAAAACTCTGTTCAGAATTCGAATATTTGTTATAAATAAATACCTGCATTTTTACCATGTTTAAATTATCACTAATAAACAGGAAATTTAAAACTTAAATTAAATAATTAAATAAGAATAAATACCTTGCCTAATTCAAAATTAAGATTTGGTGATTTAACCATGGCAGGCGAGTTGTTTTCTTCATGGTACATGTCAATATCATTTTTGATGAACCATGCCTAAAATACCAAAATATAATTATAAATTATTATTACATTTAATATATTATATGTGAAGTATTATACATATATATATATATATATTAATATCAATGTCTTCATGTATTTGGGAAATGATAATAAAAATATTTAAAGGGTGTTGCCCCTTAATATTTTTTCCAAATTAGGATAACTTAACAATTAAATAACAACTTAGAACGTTAAATAAGTAGTCTGTCATAACCTGTTCGTTTATTAAATATTTAGAGTAGTTGCATTTATAATTTATATTTATTATTTAAAACATTTCACCATTCTATAAAATGTATAAATTAAAAAATATACCTACATTATTATCATCCACACCGTTCATTATACAAAGAATGCATGGAAATGATTATTATTTATCGCTTATTTTTGTTCATCCCGTATTACGGTTTTAATACTAGTATTTTTAAATATTACTGCTATATTAGTGGTACCCAGTGCCCTCCAAACTGCCAATAACGTTCTAGGGTAACAACATTTAACACTTCCTCCTCTCCTCCAATTTTTTTGTTGTAAAATTGACTTCACATTTTTAACGTATAATTAATTTGGTAAAATACGATTGAAAACGTTATTTTTGGTACCTAAGACGATCGAGAACGCTCGAGTTTATTTCCAACGTTGCCAAATGTAATTGATCAATAATATGAGCACAATAATCTGCTGATATTTATCGGACTTTTATCGGATTAGCTGAATGTTATTAGTAACTTAGATATCAGATACAAGTGAATGACGGTTAGGCTTTGCAGTAGTCGTACAAACTATTCGTCAATATATTTCATAATTTTATAAGTTTTACATATTTTACAATTATTTTATACATATATACAATATACAGGTATTAGATATTTTTATAAGTCCTACATATTTTTAATTTTTTATTCACATTATATATTATATATTATTGGACGCTTATTTGTATACGATTATAATTATTAATTTATGACTTTTTTCGAGAATATTTATTTTATGTTTAGGTACTGAATTTTTCAAAAGCCAAATAAAAGATAATGCAAACTATGGCAACGTTGCACATAAATCGTATCGTTTTTTGGGTTTTTTTTTGGTTTAGCGGTAAATTCTTTGTTATTTTTAAATGTTCTCAATCGTTCGGCCAAAAAGGTATAACGTTCTCAATCGTTCGATAGCAAATTAGTTAACTTCATTCTTCAAATATGTTTAATATTTAATAGTTAAGATACCTACTTATTTATTATTTTGATTAATATTATTGTAATAATTTTATTTTGATGTTATTTCATAATTGACATTTCATTATCTTGACTAAATTATAGAAAAATTACTTTTATTCACATAACTATAAATAAAAATTATAAAAAATGTTTATATTCATAAATAACATATAATTATGAATTATACATAATAATATATTAATATAAGCATTCTAGGTAAATATTGCAATTAATTTTTATATTTATAAGACAACATAATCATAATAAATAATAATGTTTTTATCATTTTATAACATAGATATAATATTCTAACATTTAAACATTATGTATAAAACTCTTAGATTGAAAGGAATTTTTTATTGCTTTAAATTTTGAAAACTTTTAAACTAAATTACTTTCTGCGTTTCTGAGTAGATAATGTATTTATAAAATTGCTGTGATAAGAAAAGTTTGTTTAGTGAATTATTCGAATTCACTCAAACCTCAGAACAATAAACACTCAAACTCAATTTATTATTATATATTGATAAAATTGATAATAAATTGATTATAATATAACATGCACATATTTAATATAAATTTGGGTAATATTGTAATAATATTTATTAATAATAATAATAATAAATATTATTAAGGGTTCAGATTTTATAGCATTTGCTAATTTTTATATGATACAGATAAAAATGGCAAAGTGAAATACAAAATTTTCTACACCTGGGACTCCAAAAATGAAATTTTATTTTCATAGTTTTGATGCTATTATTGACCAATAGACATAGTAATATAATACTTTATTTATAATTTATCATAAGTATTATTTATATTGACCGAAAAATAGTATTAATTTATGTATAATAAGAAAAATTCCCACATTTCTATTTTTTGTCACAATTTTTTAAAATAATTAACAGAGAGTCGCTTTATTATTTTTTTTTTTAAATTTATTAATTCATAAGATTATTTTATAGATAATAATTCAAAAAATAAAATAAAACGCCATTAAAAGATAATACATTTAATAACATACTTATTTTTATTTATATTTTTAGGACATATTTTAAGATATTTTTGGTCATATTATAGTGCGTATTTTCAATACTTTTTAATAATATCAAATCCTAATCCTGGTAATTATGGTTCGCAGATGATATTCGTCATAATATAAAGTCAAGTCAATGTACTATAGTAATTGGTACCAACTACCCATACAATATCTATAAAGTCATAATTTGAGATCATAAATTACATGTAATACATAAAATATCATAAAATACATGTAGTCATATAACATATTATTTACATAATTTCATATTTAATAATATATATTGTACATTTTTATGGGTTCTCAGATATTTTAGTATAAATTAAAAATTAATGCTTACCTATCTAAAATAAAAAACCTAATCATCATCATTATCATCATTAATTTTTATGATGACTCTAAATTCATAATACTTTGTACACACTAGGGTACTTGCCCCGGTTGTCCCCCTCCCCCTTTAAGGTGGATATGATGGTATCCTTTCTTCACAATCCAGATTTGTGCTCAATTGTTTGTAATTATTATATGATTCTTATAAATTAATAAATATGTCATACTATTATTTTTTTGATAGTTATTTATTTATAAACTAAAAAAATTTTTTTATTATTATAGAATTATTTACCTGTAATAAACGTACAACTCTCACATAGACTTGAAGTGATACAGGGATTGTATTATGAAATATAATAAAAAAACTGATAAATTGCAAAAATAATGTGTATGAATCAGCATCTATTAAAAGAACGCAATAAAAAGATTATAATAATATGTATTTTCAATTGATATATTCATGTTAAATTTATTTAATAGTAAGTATAATTAAGATATTCATAAGCCATTCATTATAAATGTTATAACATTTTTATAAAAATTAAAAACATATACTAAGATTTATCTAGAAAATTTGTAAGTAAATTGGTATAACTGACCGAAAGCAACAATGAAAAATAATAAAATGATTTTTAAAATACAATTTCTTTTACGGTAAAAATTAGATATAAATGTAATACAAAGTTAAACTTTCTAACAGTTTGGAAATTAACTTTTGGAAAATATTATTTAATGTGACAGCAAAATTATTATTACCTTTTAACTCAAGATACCAATGGTTTTTGAAATTTTTTTTTGTCCACAAAGTATTACATATAGCACATACAAGACTTAATAGAATAATCAATAAAAAAACAGTTTTCAATTGCGAGTTTAAAAATCTGTCCATTGTTGATTTTTTTAAAGAATTAACGGTCTTATTTAGCATCAATTTCGTTTCTTCACCAGTGTATATTACGACTCCATAAATCCAATTTGTGTTTCTAAGAATTGATCCTCTATGTAAAAACTGTTTATTATCTAAAGGTATAGAACTATAAAATGTTCATAAAATTAATATATTTTCTATCTTAAACAGCGTAAATATTTCTCACGAATTATTCATTAATGTAAGCCTTCCCAAAAATGTATATAATAACTTATTTGGTAATTCGCATTCAATAAATCCATTTAAATTTATTAAGTCTTGTAATTCTTTGCAATACAATGTTTCTTGAAGACATTGTCTAATTTTTAAATTTGTTTCGTTATCTAAATTAAAAGTTTCGACATAACAAGTACCATAAAGTTCACTGAAAATAATATCTATTAGTTTTAAGCATATATCCATGATGTAGTTAGTTATAACTAATAAAAGATACCTAGATGAAAGAAGTATAAGATCCGCTGGAAAGATATCATTTTTTTTGATTTTAAGAATATCTCCGACACCAATATCGCTCCATTTTTCTTGAACTAAAATGCCATTTCTTAATACCTCTACACGAGTGAAGTTAATTTTATGATCTCTTATATTTATGATCTATAAAACAATTAATATAATACATAATACTTCTTCTCTTGATAAAATAAAAAACTTGGTAATCATTAAAAAATAAATGTAAAAATAGAATAATATTAATATTTTTATCATTATTATTCACAAAAATGAAATACCTAATGTACAACATACAAAATTTAATAATATTGAATTTCAATTTTTTTAAACAAAATTTAACAAAATTTGTTTTTCAAATACGATGCCATATTTCAAATACTGTTCCTTTGCAGTTAATTACGAAACATAATAACAAATAAGACAAACTTAAACCTAAATGTATGATATTGCTTTTAAGAGTACCTAATATAAAAGAGTGATTTGTCAATCAATATTAAAATTATATATTATACACAGTAGAATTCTCTCTAATTCAAGTATAAAAATCAATGGAATTGTAGCATTTTGTAAACATAATAAATATAAATATTAAAATTAGGTGTTGTTAAAAAAATTAAATTTTTCGAATAAATGAAACTTACCACGTCTTTAATTATTGATATAATGGCTGAAATAAAAAATACAAAACCCAAAGGTATTATAGTTGTAAATCTGCCCACTGGAGATACATCAGGTATTTGCTAAAACATCAAAATTGAAATTTCATGTATTCTTTTTTTTATTGTATTTTTCATAAATAATAAATATTATAATGGTATAAAAATAAAATAATGTTTTGTCGGTTAATAATATGTGGTCTCTAAATGTTGAGTGAATTTTATAAATTATTTTAATAATAACTTATAGTAATATACTAATATACAGTAGCAAACGCAGAAAAAAATGTGGGGTGGCGGGGTTCAATAAATGTAAAATGTTGACAATTAGCATGCTTTTATTAATCATTATATATATATATATACAAATATTTATAATTTTTTTTTTTTTTTTTATTAGCAAGTCTCATAAAAAGCTTTAGAACAATAATTAAAATTGTAGATCAGGTCATATTTTTATAATAGTTTTCTGATGTTATGGAGGGGGGGGAGTGTTTGAACCTCTAAAATCTCACGTAACATTCTTGTCTGCTAATTTATAATACTAACCTGTAGTATGGCTATAAAAGTGTAATACTGGTTGGGAAAATGTCGAAATTGTTCAATGCAAAACAATGGTAAAAATGATAAGACTCCGTATTTGGCAGTTATTACACGATTTGATTTTGACTTAGGTTGTTCCTTATCATTGAAATGTATAATTCGGCAATGATCATGATTAATTTCATATGTTTTATGAAAATCTATAATAATATTTTAAAATAAATTAGTTCAAATATAACTAGGAAGGTATTTTTATTCGTAAGTCCAAATGTAAATTATCCAAAAATAAATTTTTAATTTAAGAATTTCTGGTATTTATAAAACATTTGAGTCAAAATATATTAAAGGAGTTTCCAGGTATTTTCATTTTAATGAAATAAACAAATATTTAGTAAGAAAAGCATCGTCTAAGACGCTCCAAAATTGAAAAGTATACCAACAAAACCATATTATTATTTAATTCTTATGAATTTAAGTTTTTTCGAATGTTTTCTGAAAATGTATTCAACTTTAAAGTCAATAAGTAGTGTAAATCAGCCATGCCTTTTTTAAAATTATTTAAAAAAATAAAAATGTCTACAACTTGGAAAAAGTAGGTAAATAAATCATGGTCTAAATAGTGATGGTAATTAAATAGTTATTTAGAAAAATATCGAAATTCAGAAATATATTTTTATTCTAATAACTCATCAAATATATGGAATAAAAACTGATAAAAATAACAACACTAATGAAAAATAATTAACAATAATACATAACACAATAAACAGTGAACCAAAATAGAGAACAATTTCTGTAAATTAATCAAAAATATTTTTTTATTTACCTAAAATAAAAATATTTTCTTATTTCCTAATATTACTCTCAAATAATTAATCAATGTAAAAATATCTAAATATTAAAAATTCAAAAAACATAATACACATTTTCATTAACATTAAATTCTAATATTAAAACCCAGTTGACGTAATAGTATCATAATTGTATAAAACTTTTTAGTTTTACTTTTTAAAATACATATATAAATTGACTTTGAGTGACTATTTAAAATAATACTTGTCTATAATAATTTTAATGTAAAATAATCTTTAAATTCTTAGGATTTTTACCCTTAACTTTTAACAAACATTTTTGCAACACAAAATGTATAAACAAAGGTATTAATAACTCATAAAATGTATTGATTATGTTATCACAAATTTTTAAACATGTCATATATCATTACAATAATTAAATTAGACTATGAAAAACTAATTATTTTAAATCTAATAAAAATAAAATATATTAAAATGTTTTTATATTATTTCTATTGTCAATTTATTTGAGCAAAAAAATTAATTTATCTTGTTTTGAAAAGGGCGTATATTATTTTTAAAAATTTTTTAATTTTTAATAAAATAAGGTTGAAATTATATATTCATTCAATAAAATTTCATTCTCAACAATATTTATTTATTATAATTTATATACTAAGAATTGTTTTTTAATTAATATTTTAAGTACCTAATTCAACTATCAAATTTGGTAAAATATTATTAGGTATTTTATTAATTTACATAGAAATGTTTACATTTCACTTAATGGGAAAATGTTCATAGATGGATGGTTTAATAAGCTTGTAATTTAAGCAAAAAACAATTACATAATTTATAGCATAATGTTTTACCAGAGTATTTAGGGCATGTATTTTGACATTGTGATTTCATCCTCCAATGATGCATTTTTTAATGGATACCTTAAATGTTTAACAATAATGAAATTATACATTATAACAAAGACAAAATGATTAAGTTAATAACTTGAATTGAATAACTAATTTAATAAATTGATAAAAAAAATTAATAATTATTTTCAGAGCTCAGTAATCATTCTATGCCTATTTATAAAAGGTATACATAGGTATATATAATGTAGTAAAATCTTGACACAAATACTTTTTTAAAAAATCATTATCTTATCTTTATTATTTATTTATTTGTCACTTGTAAGTTATCTTTTCTGTGTAAATACAAATTTGATAAAAAAAAATTAACCTTAATAATCATAGAAGTTACCTGTAAAATCATCAATAAATGTACATGGTACACTCATACACATAAAAACTGAAATAAAAGCTAAATCATACAAAGTACATAATTTTAATTTATACAACCAGTAAATTATTAAATTGTTCAGTTTTTATTATATTTATATATTTATCTTTTATGAAGAACATTACATTCTTATAAGAAAAAACTTCGAAAGACGTTAACCTATTAAAAAACAAAAAGAATTATTAAAAAAGAAAAAAGTAACATATCAAGGTAGATATTTAAATTATGGAATTTAATTATTCAAATAAAAGGTTAAATATTTTATCAGTCGGTTCTGTCAAACAAAAAACGATTAGACTACACATCTAAATCGTAATTAAATTATTATGTTTATTAAATTGAGTACAATGCCAAGTGACTGTCAGGTGCAATTACAACGACCCAAATTACATTACGATGAGACTTATCTAGACCAAAAAACATTGTTGTCGACAAATTGCGACAAAATGTTTATGACAAAGTTATCTACAAAATTAAAAACATGTGCGTCAAAATAAGAAGTGTAAACATTTATTTTTACCAAAATGTGATTTGAGGACGACGCACATTGAGATGAAATTCATTTCTAGCTTGCTAGATGTCATTTTTTTTAATATTTCTTAAGTCATCGATCATTATAAATTATTTTTCTCTACTATATTTGTGATCTATTTATAGTCTTTATAATACTTTTGAGTAATATATCCAAGGGCAGAGTGGAACCAAATTCATGTCGGGAAATTGAAATATTTCCATGCCACCCATATTTTACTAATTAAATCACCAAAAACCATTTTCTCGCTATGCTCAAATTACATTTATATTTTGATTTCCAGAAACTATATAAGTATATAAAAATATAGAAAAATAAAATAAACAAATTTTTTAATAATAACTAATTCTAAATAGAAATAAATATTTTTTATTTTTTTTGTAATAAATACAAGTATTTAATTATTTTGCTAATTTGCACTTCTAAAATAGATATTATATCAATATATATTAATATACCACTTATAGCTGAGAAATAAAATTAGTATAATTTAAATTAACAGAATATTAATAATTATATATATTTTACTTTAATAGTTTAGATACAATAGATAGTATGTAACAAATACATTTATAATAAATAAATATATAAATTGTTAGTAGTATAATTAAATATTAAAAATTGTACAAAAAAATTACCAGTAAAAAAAATACATATAGATTTATAATAATAATTTAGATACTAGTTTAAATTTCTCACTAACTGCATTTATAATATTATTATTAGGTATCTAATTCCAGGAGAATTTTATTTTCGATGGCCATTAGCATAAAGGATTAAATTAAAGATTACATAAAAAATGTTCATTGGTCATTAAATTTCTTTATTTGTTTTTCAAATATTATAATGTTGAAAATGACCTTTCACTCCATAACAAGTAGGGTTAAAATGGACTGATATACTATAGTTAATGCAGAGTAAGCATTTGCAAAAAATTTTTATTTAATTAATACATTATAACAACATATTACACAATTTGTACAAAACACATTACATGGTTTTACAACATCCACACTCTCTAGTTCTTTATTTTCAGAATCACTTATATAATATGATTGTTCATTATAATTATTTTATTTTATTATTTATTTTTAATATGCCTTTGTTCGCACATTACAGCAAATTATAATTCTTATCAAGTTTTTTTAAAAAATGCCATGATTTTCCAAAATTAATAAGTTTTTCGATAGTTTATTTTGTATTTCGTTTTCAATTAAATTACCTTTCATAAATAAATGGTTTAATTTTGTTAAAGAATCAGTTGGAAGTTCACTTTTAAACAATTTTAAATTTGACGGAGATAATAAAAATAAATCAATCAATAAATCATTATTGTTTGAAAACCGTTTATTCATGCTTTAAATAATAGTATACAATACTCTGTTATAAATTTATATAGTATATTTTCTTTTTTTTTCTTCAATTGGTTCATCATTGCTTTCATAACTTACCATTATTCTTTTTTTAACCACTCGTTTGACTTAAAATTCACTCTGAATTTTTAAATTTCTAGGTCTCCGCTAGATTCATCTATTCCTTTTTTAGTATTTACTTATTCATTTTAATAATAAATTCATCACTAACTTTCAACTAAACTTCATATTTCTTTGGTTTTTTTTATGCTCGTTTAATGATGTCTTCACCATTTAAACACATTTATGTAAATAAAATGTCTACAAATATCCTTGATAAGGGCCCCATTATTGAAGATATATTCAGATATAGATGTGTGATTAAGATAGTTTTATACTTTAACAATGGAGTTAATAAATTATTTGCTTTTGATTGAATGTTAAGCTTTAATGATTCATTTTTTGAAGCTTTAAAAAGTGCAATAATTAAATCTGGATAGATGACATCATTTAATTTACCATTACTTCCAAAAATTCTGTTCAGGACCGGATTAAAAGTTTATCGGGCCTGGAGCCTAGTAGTACTTATTCATTATTTATAATCGGAAGGAGAATAACGTTGAGGGGGCTTTCTAATCCTGAATGGTCTGGGAGTTTTTTGTGTATCAATCGATGCAATATTATGTGTTGGTTCAGAATCAGATTTAGTGGAATCATTACTGGGTAAATTTATTATGTTGGTTGCGGGGGACAGTGAGTTATTTATTTGGTTGTGTGGCCATATCTGATCAGTATGTCTTATCCATTCTGAACCCTCGTCTAGTGTGACTTTATGAGTGTTTTTACTAATGTTTTCTGTTATTTTTCCTTTTTGCCAATTTTCATTTTTATTTCGATAATCCTTAACTAATACCATATCACCCTCTTTTACATTAATATTGCTTTTTCCAGAATTTTTTATTTGTGTAATTTGGTTATTAATAACTACTTCATTCGTATTTGGGATTAATAAATCAAAAATAGTACGTGTTGAGCGGCCAAACATAAGTTTTGCTGGCGTTTCATTTGTAGTTGAGTGTACAGTATTTCTATACATCAATAAAAATTTATTTAAATGGTGTAATGATGTTGAACATTTATTAAAAAATTGCTTAACTATTTTTACTCCTGACTCGGCAAATCCATTTGAGGCCGGGTGGAAAGGTGCCCCTGTCAAATGTCTGATACCTAGTGTTTTGCAATATGACTGGAATTCAAAGCCATTAAAACATTTTGCATTGTCAGTTGTTATTGTTCTGAGAATGCCGAAACGTGCAATTAACTCAGACAATTTTTTTATGACTGTTTGTGCTGTCATCGAACTCACTAGAAAAACTTCTAACCACTTTGTGGTTGCATCGACAATAATTAAGAATGTTTTGTTTTTGTACAGACCTTAGAAATCGCAATGCACTCTCGTCCATTGTCTTTGTGGCCATTTCCACAGAGTTAGTACTGACTTAGGAGAATTAGGTTTCGCATTTATGCATTCATTGCAGTTTCGGGCCATATCCTCAATTTCTTTATCTATATTAGGCCACCAGAAATACGATCGTGCTATGCTTTTCATACTCGACATGCCAATATGACAAGAATGCAGTTCAGTTAGAATTGACTTACGAAATTTGATTGGTATGATTACTCTATAGCCTCAAAATAAACAATCTTGTTCAGCTGTAATTTCTATTTTGCGTGTATTATACGAATTTAATTCGGAATTTTTTGAAAAATCATTACTCCATGAACCTGTTTTTATAGCGTGTAATATTCTAGAGGTAATTGGATCTCTTTTCGTTTCAATTTTAATTTTGTGCCGATCTAACGGAAATGGCGACTGTTCGTGAATAAAATTAATGTGAGCGTCATCATATTCATTAATATTATTGTTACATTGGTGTGTTTTAATGCGTGATAAAAAATCGGCAGTATTTCCTTCTGATTTAATATACTTAATTTCAAAATCAAATGAAGAAATATGCCCACCGTTGTAAGCGATTTGCCGCATAAATTGGTATTCCTTTTTTTTCTCCAAATATGAGGATTAACGGTTTGTGATCAGTGACTAATGTAAATTTTCTACCGTATAAATAATCGTAAAATTTTTGAACGCCAAAAATTATGGCTAGACCTTCTTTTTCGATTTGTGGAATTTTGCATTCACTGTCTGATAATACTCGTGATGCATATGCAATTGGTCTTTCTGAGTTGTCAGGATAAGTATGCGATATAATTGCACCTAGTGCGTATGACGAAGAATCGACCGTGAGTTTTATGGGAAGTTTTTGGTCATAATGTGCTAACACAGGACTTGAGATAAGCATTTTTTTTATGTTATTATATGCTTGATCACATTCTGGTGACCATAGCCATTTTTTTTCTTGTCTCAATAATGAGTATAACGGTTTAAAAATGTCCGCTGCTCTTGGAACGAATTTAATATAATATGTTACTAAACCTAAATGATTTTAACATAGTTTTATTTTCTGGAACCAAGGCAGATTGTATTGCATTTATGTGTTTATCTAAAGTGTGCAAGCCATACTCATCAATTTTATGGCCTAAATATTCAATTGAATTTTTGAGAAAACAACATTTGTTTTGTTTAACCCTTAAACCAATTTCGGATAAACGTTAAGTAATTTTTTTAATCTATTGTTGTGTTATTCTACCGTTTTTCCCGCAACTATTATGTCATCTTGAAATATACCGATCCCTTCTAAGCCTGTGGTTGATATTTCCATGGCTTTTTGGAATTCCCCAGCTGAGCTTTTTATTCTGAATGGATTTCGAGTATAACTGAATAGGCCTTTGTGAGTATTTATTGTGGTGTATTTGCGATCACTTTCTTTGATTACCATTTGTTGATATGCATCTTTAAGATCTATTTTAGAGAAATATTTTGAACCACTTATATTCGCATATAGATGTTCTATTTTTGGTAAGGGATATTCAGTTCCTTCCAATACGGGGTTGATTGTAATTTTGAAATCTCCACAAATTCTAACTGTACCGTCGGGTTTAAGAATTGGAACAATTGGAGTGGCCTATTCGCTGTAGTTCATGGGAGTTAAAATATTGTTATCTATTAAACGATCAATTTCTGACTCTACCTTAGATTTTAGTACTAAAGGGATTGACCTTGGCTTGAAAAACTTGGGTATAGCCCCCTTTTTAATGTTTAGCGATATTTGGTATTTATTAAAGGTGCCAATTTCATCTTTGAATAAATGCTCGAAATTTTTTAATATGTTCTCTAAATTTTCGTCTACATTTACAGTGTTATAAATGGGAGAATAGTTTATTATTTTTAAATCATTTCTACCGATTAATAGCGGTCCTCCGTTTTTTATTACGTAAATACACATTTTAAAAGACTTTTTCAAATATTTAGCATTTACTATTATTTTTCCTGTTGGGCTTATATCATTTCCGGCGTAATCACGTAGTGAAATATCGTTTGGTAATAAAGTTACATTATTAAAACTTATATCATATAATTGTTTTAAAATTACACTATGTACAGCCCCAGTGTCTATTTCAAATTTTAAATCTTTATTTTCAATTGATAGATTGATAATGTATGGTTTTACTTTATTTTGAAAGTTGTTTTCAATCATATTAAAAAAAGTGTCAGATAAATTGTACGTGATTGCGTCATCATGAATATTTTCATTCGAGCTATCAGCTGAATTTTCGGTTAAAAATTTATTGTGTGAGCGGTTATCGTACTTTATTATTCTTACTTTTACACATAGGAGCCAAATGACCTTTGATGTTGCAAATATTACAGCGGTAGTCCTTATATCGGCATTCCTTTTGTGTGTGGTTTGATCGACTACATGTTCCACATTTTGATTTTTCCGTGGTTGACTGCTTGGCTGATTTTGCTTGGTGACTTTGTTTTTGATATTTAAAGTCAGCTTCTTCCTTTATCCATCCGGTTTTAATATTGATTGTAGATTATTTTGCAGCAGAAATTTCCATAAGGTGCGAATACGTGATGCTTATTTTTGAAGCATCTTCTTCTAATAATCGATCTTGAATTGGTCCCGCGTTCATACCCACAACAAAAATGTCATGAATTACAATTTGTAATTCTGTTGAAAAATTGCATTTTGATGCTAGGTTCTTTACTCTTGCTCTCCATTCAGCTACAGTTTCGTCTGGTCTCTGCTTTGCGTTGTAAAATGCGTGTCTTGAAGCGAAGTACGATTTCACTGGTTTGTAATAATTGTTTAACAAACCTAATAGAGTGTCGTATTTTTGAGAGTCTGGTTTGGCTGGAACGCATAAACTGAATAATATTTTGTGAACTTCCTCACTAATTAAAGATAGTAGTATAGCTCTTTTCTGGACTTCATTACTTATTCCGTTTGCAACGAAAAAATTTGTAAGCCTTGATTCAAATATTGTTATGTCGTTTCCAAGCTCAAATATTCCCGGTGAACCTATTATATTATGGAATTGAGTTATACTTTTGTTATCCTCACCCATTTTATAAGTAATTTAATTTAATACGAGATGAGTTTAAAAATTGTTTTCGTCGCCAATTTGTTGTGTCGTTGCATTAATATAAATTCAATGATCATACGTTAATTAGTATAATTACAGTTTATAATCATAAATAGTAATAACGTGTTTATTGTGTATAAGGCGTAAGTAAACTCAATGTCGTGCGAGGCACACACGTCGCGTATGGTAGGACAATCCCCCACCATATATATATATATATATATATATATATATATATATATATATATA